>NC_057949.1:27819141-27931641 GCF_018555375.3 Anguilla rostrata
CGCATACTGTGCTATAGAGTTAATAAGGATATGACACGCATACTGTGCTATAGAGTATACTGTGCTATAGAGTTAATAAGGATATGGCACGCATACTGTGCTATAGAGTTAATAAGGATATGACACGCATACTGTGCTATAGAGTTAATAAGGATATGACACGCATACTGTGCTATAGAGTTAATAAGGATATGACACACATACTATGTTATAGAGTTATTAAACATGATTGACACTGTCACTAGTGTAAGTGCAGGCATTGCCACTGTTTTCACCCTTCATAATTAGATTTTGTCAAAATTGTTGGGTTTTTGGGGGGATTATCATTATTATTATTTTTGCCAGCCTCAGTGCTCTGATTGGTTGATTGCCATCACAATGATACAACTGTTGATTGTTTCTCTCCGCATTCAGGGGTGCTGCAGACACTGGCATTGCCCATTGCCAAATTTCACCTGCACCTCTGGGATAACGACAATTTTGGTAAGGAGTTCTCTCTTGTATATCAGTGCTTGTGTTACCCTGTTGGAATATGAATTGACCAGTTATTTTCAGCAGCCTTGTTGCCAGAAACCTGACATTTTGAGTTAATGTTGAGTTAATCTGTTTCTTCATTTTCATGTTTTTCACCATTTCGTTATTTTCATTTAATTTCACTTCTTAATTTGAAAAAGTTGAAAAATATTTTTTATGAAATTTAAAAAAGCTATATATGTACTGACGATTCTGGCAGAATCAAGGAAAGGAAAAAGAAAGGGATAATAAAGGAAATAAAATCTGCTCATTATGAACTGATAATGTGTACAGTGGCGTTTTTACGCTGGAGTTCACACCGTCCTAAACACCCCTCTTCTCAGACTCTCTGCCTGACCTCCTGGAGAGGGAGGGTATCCTCACGAGCACCCCAACCCCGCCTGAAGAGGAGGAAAAGGAGGAGGAGGAAGAAGTGGCGGAGGATGAGGAGGACGGGGATGAGAGGCAGGAGATCGGTGAGGACATAGAGGAGGAGGCTGCTTCGGACATTTGGGCGGGACACAGAGACTCCACCCTCTCCACCACCTCCAAGGACTCCATGTTCTCCACCTCCTCCGCCGCCTCCTCCTCCTCTTGCTCCGCCCCGTCGCGGTGGTCGGGGGTGTCGGGGGCGGACAGCGACTTCTGCGAGGACGCGGAGGACAGCCCGCCGGAGAGGAGCGCCCCGCCCCGCCCCCGCCTCGGACGTCACCTCTCCAAACTCCTCAAGTCCCGCAAACGGGGCGGGGGCGGGGGCAGACCCCTGTCCCGCGCCAACAGCCTGGGCTCGCCCGAGACCAAGGGCCACGCGGAGAAGCGCCACGCCCGCTTCGCGCGCTCCAACTCGCTGCGCCAGAAGGCGCGGTCGGGGGCGGGGCTCGGGGTGGCCCCGCCCCTCCTCCACCTCCTCCCGGCTCCGCCCCCGCTCCGGCTGGCCTGCAGCCGGAGGATTCCCGTGCTGAGCTGCGGCGGGGTGGGGAGGGGCTGGGAGGAGGAGGAGGAGGAGGAGGAGGGGCGGGGCTGCGGCTCCACGCTGCGGCTGGTGGTTTTCGGGGGCGACCGCGCCGCGGGGAAGGCCGCTAGGGCCTGCGCCCGACTCGCGGCGCGGGACGGCGTCCTTCCCGCCCGGGTTCAGCTCTTTTTCGTCCCCGTGGCCAGGGGGTTCGGCCGCGCCCCCGCCGAGGGTCCCGGCACCCCCGAAAAGCAGCCGGAGAGCCCCCCGAGAGCAGCAGCGAGGACGGTGAGCGTTTCGGGGGGGGGGGGGGGAGGATGACCGTGTGCCATGTTGTCATCCCGTGTGTCTGCATGCATCGCTTTTCGCGCTCGTGATCTGCCTACCGCCCAGAGCAGGCAACATTAGTGTCCTTGCTATTCACTGAGAGTTGGCTGTGCGTACAGTACTTTCTCTCCCATACCATCTTTGAAGGTGTATTGTAACCCTGCACATGATATAATACGATATACTTCCCTGCAGGATGACTGAAATATGTTCTTTGGGTTCTTTTCAAAGAACGCTAGATGAAAATAAGGGTAGTGGTTTTTGAAAAAAATGCCTTTTTAAATTATTTTGGACTACATCCCCTGACACCCTTTGCCCACAGGATGTAGCCACGCCCAGCGTTGATGACATCACTAACGACATCGCGCAGTTCTTGGGAACGCTGGACCCCTGGTACGAGCGCAACGTGCTGTCATTCCTCGACCTGCCTGTGGGCGTCCTGTGCCAGGTATGCCTCAGCACCCTCCCCCGCATTTTGTGCCTGTGGGCATCCTGTGCCAGGTATGCCTCAGCACCCTCTCCCACACTTTTGCTGTGGGCATCCTTGCCGGTATGCTCAGCGCCCTTCCCACATTTGTGCCTGTGGCGTCTGTGCCAGGTATGCCTCGGCCTCTCCACACTTTGTGCTGTGGGCGTCCTGTGCCAGGTATGCTCACACCTCACCCGCATTTGGCCTGTGGCATCCTGTGCAGGTATCCTCGCACCTCCCCTGCATTTTGTGCCTGTGGGCATCCTGTGCCAGGTATGCCTCAGCACCCTCCCCCACATTTTGACCGGACACACACAAAAAAAAGAAGCTTTTTTTCAAAAAAAAAAAAAAAAGTCTGTCTGATTTTTTGTTGTGTTTTGTCGAGATTTCCCTGTCGCTCCGTGTTTTCAATTCGAACGCTCGGACATGAGCGGCGTTCCCTTTCGTCCTTGGAAAGCTGCGGGCCGTGCAGTTTGTTTTGTTGTTACGGAGCACTTAGTGATCGATTTAAAATCTAAAACGCCTGTGAACCCTTCTGCGGCTTTCCAAGGGCAAGAGTGCATCCCGAACTGCACCGAGCTGCATACTGACGTTTTATTTAATGGATGTTGTGTTTTCCAGCAAACCCCCAAAGCAGAGACAGACGTGCACAGCAGCTCCAGGGAGCCACTCCCCATATTTGCAGACCTGCTTCTGCACTACTGTCGCCAGGGAAAACAACCCATTCTGGTGCAGCTTTACCAGGCTGAGGTGGGGCCTGATTTCACCCCAAACACAGGCTTACTGAACACAGTGGTGTCAAACAGGCTACTGAACACTGTGGTATCAAACACAGTCCTACTGAACACAGTGGTATCAAACACAGGTCTACTGAACACAGCTGTATCAAACACAGGCCTACTGAACACAGTGGTATCAAACACAGGCCTACTGAACACAGTGGTATCAAACACAGGGCTATTGAACACAGTGGTATCAAACACAGACCTACTGAACACAGTGGTATCAAACACAGACCTACTGAACACAGTGGTATCAAACACAGGGCTACTGAACACAGCGGTATCAAACACAGGGCTAGTAAACACAGGGCCAATAAAGATTAAGGCCAGGATCGGACTATTTTTCCAATCAGGCTCAACCTTATGCTGTATCACGATGTGCAGGTGATGTATTTGCACTGTGTAATGTGTAAAAGTCTTCTAGTTCACTGTGTGTGTGTGTGATTGGTCTGGAATAGGGCGGCAGTGTTGTATAATGGGTAAGGATAGTGTAGTAAATGGGTCTTGTAACCTAAAGGTTGCAGGTTCGATTCCCGAGTAGGGCACTGCCGTTGTACCCTTGACCGAGGTGCTTAACCTGCATTGCTTCAGTGTATATCCAGCTGTATAAGTGGCTGCAGTGTAAAATGCTACTGTGTAAGTCGCTCTGGATAAGAGCGTCTGCTGATTCCTGTAATGTAATGTGCAGCTGACCCTGGCGGGGGGGGAGAGGCGGACGGAGGTGTTCGTTCACTCGCTGGAGCTGGGCCACACTGCTGGGACCCGAGCCATTAAAGCCGCAGGTGAGTCTCCCCCCCCCCCCCGTCCCCCCCGTCCCACACCACAAGCTCCCTCTACCCCCGCTGCTCCCTCTGACCCACAACACGAGCCCCCCCCCCCCCCCCCCCCCCCCCATCTGCTCCCTCTGCACAAGAGCATCTGCAAAATGGCTGAAGCTGAATTTAATGTGCAATGTAACCCCCACCCCCACCCCCACCCCCAGGTGCAGCCAGCAAGCGCTTCGGGGTTGTCGGAGATCGGGAGGCTGTCCCGTTAACGCTGGAGATCCTTTACAACCAGGTTCGTGGACGGGCTCGCTGGGGCAGCACTACCTTAAAGATGCTCAACTTCTATTCTGACTCAGGAAAAGGAGACTCAGGCGGATGTGAGGTTTTTAAATTCATAAAAAGAGATTTTTCAACCATAGAAAAGCTTTCAGGTCGAGTTCTCTAAGGAGAACGGGGGGGGGGGGGGTGCATTAGTTGGAAATTAGCTGCAGATAAATCAACGCAATGATATCAGCAAATATTTTGTTTTTTGCCAGTAGAGCTGTCGTGCCTGGAACAGCTGGTCACATCATGTAGCAGAGACAGGCGCCCTTGTGATGTTAAATTCCAAGCTTCCAAGCCGGATGCTTAGAAAAAGAGGGTTCGGACAGTAGCTCCCTTTCAAAAGCGCTGATTTAGCCAGAAGGCGCTAATGCTAACGCGTCTCAGAGATGAACTCCTTCGCCAGAGCGTAAAGACAGGGTGATCAGAGCAGTAACAGGTTATCAGGCTCCAGGGACGTCATCAACAGTGGGTACCCTCCATTGTGTTGGCAAATGATCGGCCTAGATGGGCTGAATGACCTGCTCTCATCAGTATGTATTCTTATGTTCTTTAAAAAATAAAAATAAACAACGCAAACAAACATGGCGCTGGGCTGCTACACGAAGGTCACAGGTCATGTTCCCGACAATGTTCATAGGTCATGTTCCCATCTTCTTGCGTCTTTAGGTCACCGTGAGTAGGAGGAGCCGGTGGACCCAAGCCGATGTAGTGTGCACCTCCATTAACCTGAGCAAAGCCTGCAAGAGCCTGGAGGATCAGGGTGTGTGAGCGAAACCACATCACATGTCTGTCCGATTTCACCGAGAAACAGCGGCTGATTCATACATGAAGCAGCAGGCAAAGTCAATTTTTTTCAACTTCAAGGTGCTTTGTTGCCATGACAAGCAGTGTTGCCAAAGCAACAGCTACATAGTCTTGTCCTGTAATGCGACTATTTTGTAATGTTATGTCGTAATGTATGTTACGTATCGCGATACCGTTCTTCATCCCGTAACATGGCTTCAGTTTACGGTGTGTGTTCAGTCTACTGTGTGTGTTCAGTTCACTGTGTGTGTTCAGTCTACTGTGTGTGTTCAGTCTACTGTGTGTGTTCAGTTTACTGTGTGTGTTCAGTCTACTGTGTGTGTTCAGTCTACTGTGTGTGTTCAGTCTACTGTGTGTGTTCAGTTTACTGTGTGTGTTCAGTCTACGGTGTGCTTTTGGGTTTGTTCTTAGGCTCAAATACAGAGCGGCTGCAGATGGCCGTAACCGAGGTACGGAAGAGGCAAAACTCCAAATCCAAAATGGGGTACAACCAGGTGAGAGAGAGATGCTGGAATCAGACCGGGGTCACCCTAAATGAAATGCGTTCAGTGTGGCTGGGACAGGATAATAATAATAATTGTTGTTATTTTAATTCCAGAATTGGATGCTATTCTCATTTATTCAAGAATTTAGTCATTTCTGTGTATTTTAAACTACATTTTAAAACTATTTTAAATTCAGTCTTACTGGCAGTAATAATTAATGTATTACTGTATTAGTAAGTTGTAATCATATTATTTATTTTGCATTCTCTGTATGTTAGTATTGGGTATTGTCTTCAGTATTCATGTTTACATGTATGGACCGAACCGACAGAAGGAATTTACAGAGAAATACGTACAATTAAAGAAATGTCATTTTTAAATTCAATCTTTCTGCTCCAGCACCTGTCCACCACCGAGGTGAAAGTGGACCACGTACAGGTGAGCAGCGCCAGCAGCACCACCTTCGCTGTGTGTCTGGACCAGGACGAGAAGAAGGTGCTTCAGAGCGTCACCAGGTAACGTGGCATAGAGTCCAGCCTTGTGTCGCTTCTGCTTGCCTCTCGTCTCTCAATTGCCAAGTAATGAACATGTAAACATTGTTTCGCTTCGTCAGTGTCTTTTAAATTGCTAAGAGGGAGCACAATTATCTGTGTGCGTGTGTGCATGTGCATGTGTGTTTGCGTACGTGGTGTGTGTGCCTGGGTGCGTGCGTGCATATGTGTGTGTTTTGTGTGTGCCTGGGTGCGTGCGTGCATATGTGTGTGTTTTGTGTGTTTGCGTACGTGTATGTGTGTGTGTGTGCATGTTTGTGTACGTGTGCGTACGTGTGTGTGTGTGTGTGCATGTGTGTGGTGTGTTGGGACATTGTGTGTGTGTTTGTGTGTCTGTATGTGTACGTATGTGTGTGTGTTGTGTGTGTTTGGTGTGTTGTGTCGTGTGTGTGTGTGCGTGCGTGCATATGTGTGTGTGTTTGTGTGATTGCGTACGTGTGTGTGTGTGTGTGTGTGTTTTACTGACCCCTGTCCCTGTCCTGGTTCTGTGCAGGTGTGAGGTGTCTGTGTGCACCAGGCCTGACGGCTCTGAGTGGGGGCTCCGCACAGACCCGTTAGAGCAGACTCCTGGCCCCCCCCTCCTCCCCCCCGACGCTACCTGCTCGCAAGTCTGCCTACCCTTACTCAGCTTCTGCGGGACACGTCCCTGAGACTCTCAAACGCAAAAAAAAAAAAAAAAAAACCATCTGTGGGAATATCACGGACGAATTGCAACACACCCTTCGGTCTTCGGTCGCGTGAAGACTCAGCCTCAAGACCACAGATCAGTCGCTGTACTGTAACAGGGAAATGGATGAAGAAAAGCCACAGTGTCGCGTCTCGTGTTGAGCAGGATTAGCCAGAGATCCCTGTGTGCGACAGCGGAATCCAAAGAACACATCTGATTTCATGCCTGAAGGTTCAAGCCACTATTTCCCACAAGGAAATACTGTTTCCTACAGCCACACACATATTTCCTGTTGCCACGCACATATATCCTGTTGCCACGCACATATTTCCTGTTGCCACGCACATATATCCTGTTGCCACGCACATATTTCCTGTTGCCACGCACATATTTCCTGTTGCCACGCACATATTTCCTGTTGCCACACACATATTTCCTGTTGCCACACACATATTTCCTGTTGCCACACACATATTTCCTGTTGTCACACACATATTTCCTGTTGCCACACACATATTTCCTGTTGTCACACATATTTCCTATTGCCACGCACATATTTCCTGTTGCCCCACACATATTTGCTGTTGTCACACACATATTTCCTGTTGCCACGCACATATTTCCTGTTTCCACACACATATTTCCTATTTCCTGTTGTCACACACATATTTACTATTTCCTGTTGTCACACACATATATTCTAAGTGTGTCACATGTGCAGTAACTTCAAACTGTAAATGTTTGTGGAAGACCTGTAGCACATCTGTTTAGCCATTATGATACTTGTAAGCATACTCCATTTCAGGTTTTTTTCTCTCAAACCCATTTAGTTCTCTTCTCCCTCTCTCGTTTGTGTCAACAGGGACATTGCACTGAATTAAAATATGATGCACTTTTTTCTTTTTTTTCATGTTCAGGTCTTGGGTTCTTGCATGGAAGGCTATTTTCAGAGACAACTGGAGGGCTTTTCATTTTTGACATCTTGATCTTTTCAGAACTGTGAAAGCTGAAATAATCTTGGTACATTTTGATCCTGAGATTGTACAGCCTGTCTGCACAGGCAGGAAATCGTTTGTTATTCAAGGTGGTACGTGTCCAAAGTAGAGCGAGACAGTGTCTGAAACACCTTTATGTCCAGTCTGTTTACTGTCATTTTAACAGTTTGTTTCATCACAAAACGTTTGTAAATTAATTGTAAAATACTGTTGTGCAATGTCATGCAACAAAAGACATTCCACTCAATGACTGCAAAAAATGTACAAAAAGTATGAATATATGGATTTTTATTTTTAACCTCGTTTGATTAATTTTGTTAAAGGTGTGTGTGTGTGTGGCCTTTGAAATAGGTGGGTGGAGGTTGTTTCATAGTTTTGATGAGAGAATATAGCCTGCAAAAAAAGTTCAGCCAGGACTGCTTCCCGGTTCTCGTGCACTTTGTTAATTTCCCAACTCAATAGACTGAAAATATGTAGATCGCTGATAAATGACGTCACAACCCTTCAACTCGGATACAAAGAGGGAAAAAAACAATTTAAAAATTATTTATTTGCAGAACAGTAACAAATTGTGCTTTGGCCGACTACATTTGTTGTGCTTGTAAGACATATTAAGTTAAAATGTAGCCTACCGCTCGGTTGAGCACACAGTTAAGTTAAACGGAACTGTGCAAGAATGAGCTTTGGGAGTTCTCGCTCTGGGAAACAGGAGCATCGACGCATTCGAAAAATACGAAAATTAACGATAATTCAGTGTTGTGTGTGGACAGCATCATGCGAGTATATTACCTTACCTTTACCTTCAGTAGACCACACTTCATAAAGAATAGTCCTTCAGTGTTGAGCCAATGATTCACTGTTTAAGGTATACATACTGAGTTCCTAATCCTGAAATAGCATCCTACTTCAAATTGAAAATACATCATCCGTGACCATTCTAAAAATACAGATTTTTCATCACCACACTGCCCCATTTTGGTTGTATCTTACATTAAATACATTTTGTTTCCGCTATTTGGATGTTTAAGATTAAAATGTTAGATATGCCCAGCACAATGGCAGTACTCGATCTGCATTGGAATTCCCTCGACAGTAGCCTATTTTTCAAAAGCTTCCTGCTTCCCGCTCGGCCAATCAGAGCATTGAAAGTGGGCGGGACTGCACAGGTGTGAAACGCTTGATATCTAAAGCGGGTTGGAAGTTGTTACTGTACTAAAGACTCGCTTGCTCCCGGAACAAAGGTAAGTATAAAGAAAATTTATGGTCCGATTCTGTTGCTGCTGTAGTGAGCATCGAACTTCTTCGACCTGTTCTTTATTTTTATTAACGGTGTGTATACATAATGACAAAAGAAAACAATATTCCCGTTGTTACTGTGCTTTTAGTGTTATCGTGATTTGTTGGACGTGAATATTTCTGTTGTTTAAAAGAATTCGGATCTATATAAACGTCAGACCGTCAATAAAATACAAAATCTACGTGATTTAATGTATTTAGTAATTTTAAAAAATGCAAATATTTTTGTAAAAATTGTATTCAGTTTTGGTACGTGGCCGCATCTTGTGCATTGTTGACATATTTAAATATTTAACTTTTTCTTCCAAATGTGATGAATGCACATGCATACGCACGTGTAACCGCAAAACGCGCAAGATGGATAATGCATTTGATACTGGAGGTGACAAAAAGTTAACAATCAAATTAAAAAATATATGTATGTCGTTGTTAATGACGCACAAGTCAATGTGGGTGTTGTTACTTGTTTTTCCGCGTGTTTGCCGCGTAATGTCATTGTTTGCTTTCTTCCTCAACTTGATGAAAGCTGTTATTTATTTATTTATTTAATCGACAGAAAGGCAAACGGCCATTCTTTCTCGGCCTCTCCCAGGATTAAAGCAAACAATGGCGGCGAATGTCATGTTATGGATTCACAGCCCTCTGCAATAGTTTTGCAAACTCTTCCTGTCTTCCCGTCTCCATAAGCATAAGCATTCATATTCACATTTGCCTTTTGTCTCGTAGTTTATATCAGGGACTTCCAAACTAGTGACTGGGGTGCGCCCATGGAGTCTTCAACGGTGATGAGGGGGGTCTTCAAAAAAGAAAAAGAAAAATATTTTGTTTACATTATCCACGTTTTACACAACTTACATATGTAGAACAGAGGATAACATATAAAGATACATAAGAATGCATTACTACCTGGATTACACATCCTTGTACTATATATATATATATATATATATATATATATATATATATATATATATATATATATATATATATAATGGTTACATATTTTCTGTAGACTTTCAAACAGCTACCTGTTTTATGTAGAGCCATAATACAGTTACAGAATCAAGGACTGTTGTTTTCTTTCAAAGTGCGTTGTTTTGTTTTCTCCGCTTTAAAAAAAATCACTGAAAGGTGCTGAAGGCTAATCGCAGTAAGCTTTTCCCGTAATCATAATAAAAAGGCCGCACAACGAGGAAGGAATGCCGCGCGACAGGTTGGGAGATGGCCCGTTGCCCAGACATTAGACGTCATTCCCGTTAAAATCTGCTGCTAAACTCAGAAACGGGAACGGAACTCCGACATGACAGTGCACGCGGTTAGGAGCGTGAGTAGAACAGTGCACACGTGTGAGACATCAGGCTCTGGCGAGTGACATGAAAGAGTCTTGCTAACCACTTGCTAACACCTCAGTGGTGTATCAATGCTCACCTCAGTTTAACCCATCCCTAATGGACAAGCACAACGCTCAGGCTGGCTGTAATAGATTCTAGAAAATTATTGGGGGAGGGACATCTTCTCCAGGGGGTGTCTTTGCCTGTCTAGCCCTACAGATATTGGAGCACCGATTTGATGCATGCTCAAAAAAAGCTGTATTATATAATTTCCCTGAATGTCTTCTCTCTTGTGGATATGGATGTATTGTCCATTATTGTCCATTCAGACAGGAGGTGGCTATTTATATACGTATGTGCGCCAGGACTATAGACCTGATACTGCCTTGAACGTCCCTCTTGCTGAGTTTTGGGCTGGCAAGAAGACCTTCATCGCATTACAGGTGCAGTCCGTTTGATCCTTGGACGAGGGTGACGAGGTGTCGCCTTGGCAAAGAAAACTGTCAAGCCATACATTTAGCATTACTGAATTCCTTCTGTATATATTCTGACAGTGTTGTTATCAGTCAGTTAAAGTGATGCTTATGAAGGCCATGAACAAGGGGTTCTATTCAAGGATCCGGTGTGAGTGCTGAATGTGGTTCAGAGTCCACAAGGACCGTGAGTCATAAGAGACAGCCAGAAGGGCATTGAGCAGACGTAGGGTTGGGTGGATCTCATCCCTCCAAAATTAAGGATGGTGGCACGGGACAGTCCCAGAGCACGGGGCAAAACAAAATAAGGTCCTGTGTGCATGTTTGCGTATGTTTTTTTTTTTTTTTGCTCGCAAGATACTCATATATACTCTTGTCTACAGGTGGCGAAGGCCCGCCATGTTGGTGAAACATGGCCAGCTTTACGATCAGGCGTCGCCCTAGCTTAGTGCCAAACATCGCGTCCACAGGTAACCCCCATCTCACTGATCTGGGATCAGCTCGCTTTAGGCAAGGGTGACCCCAGTTTGGGGGAACCCTGGTGGTTATGCGCATGATGCAGACGATATGCCAGATCTGATAACTATAGCCCATGTCTCCATCAGAAGAGGATTCATCTCCACCAGCAAGCCTCGACATCTACCACAGCGCCCTGCCCTTTCTCCAGGAGCTGGAATGCCGAGATCCCATCTCCTTACAAGGCAAAGGTACACGCCCATTATGACATCACCCCTCCTCCTCACACCATAGAGATACACGCGCGTTGTGTCATTGACCAATTTGTACAGAGACTCTGTCACCAAGACGCGTTACTGTGGAAACAGAAAGGAAAATTACACAAAAACCAGGCCTGAATCCCTAGTGTTGTGGAAAGCCGGAGCTGTGTGTGCAGTGTCTGTGGTGTTCAGTGTGTGCAGTGTCTGCGGTGCTCAGTGTGTGCAGTGTCTGAGGTGTTCAGTGTGTACAGTGTCTGCAGTGTTCAGTGTTGTGGAAAGCCGGAGCTGTGTGTGCAGTGTCTGTGGTGTTTAGTGTGTGCAGTGTCTGTGGTGTTCAGTGTGTGCAGTGTCTGTGGTGTTCAGTGTGTGCAGTGTCTGTGGTGTTCAGTGTGTACAGTGTTTGTGGCGTTCAGTGTGTACAGTGTTTGTGGTGCTCAGTGTGTGCAGTGTCTGTGGTGTTCAGTGTGTGCAGTGTCTGAGGTGTTCAGTGTGTACAGTGTTTGTGGTGCTCAGTGTGTGCAGTGTCTGTGGTGCTCAGTGTGTGCAGGGTCTGTGGTGTTCAGTGTGTGCAGTGTCTGTGGTGTTCAGTGTGTGCAGTGTCTGTGGTGTTCAGTGTGTACAGGGTCTGCGATGTTGTTGAATGGCTGCAATGTCTTTTTTTAAGGGATGCTGAGATGGACTTTCCACAAAAATCTGGAGAAAGATCCATCCAAGGCCACTGAGTTGGCAGACGAACTAGTGCAGGACCTGGAGAAGGTATGTCGCCAGTACTCGCAAAGGCACTAATCTCTGTCTCAGAAATGTCAATTACATGCATATTAATATGAACAATTACAACTTCATATTACTTTACAGCCTTTGTCCAATCTAACATCCTAGTTCAGAGGTGTGAAACACCAGTTCTGGAGGTCCATGTGGACACTTTAAGCAGCATCTTAAATGAACTATTCACGTGCGAAAACACACCAAAAACCTGCAGACACTGCAGCTCTCCAGAACTTGACTCTGAATATTCTCTCTTTTTTGGCTGGACCGCAACAGCAGGGCCAGCCCTACAAACGCGAATGTCTGTGACTGAGTGACTGAGTGAGTGATGAAGTTACACCATTGGTCGGCCGAGTTATGAAGTTACACCATTGGTTCGGCCGGATCACGTGTGTTAGGTCCAGCCACATGCTAGGTTTTGACCTGGTCTTGTTTCTTCTGGCATTCTTCTTACCTCTAACATTAGTCTTATTGTTGTGAAGTTTCTCCTCCTGCCGCAGGGGGTCAATAATGGTATGAATGTTTGTTGCGGCTCTGTCATGACTGATATTTCTCTTCTTGTCACAGATCCAGACGGCGGGCGAAAAGGCCTGCACCATACCGCTGCTCCTGACGCTCATCTATGTCATTTTTCAGGTGGGGTTTTTTTTCACGGGTTTTATGTTCGGGAAGCTCTCTATCAGGAAGTCATGCATTCGCTTGGAATGCCTTATTTTTCGGACGCTTATGAACTCCACTACCCGTACTTATCGTCGTCTGCTCAGAAATTCGCCGTCAGTTCCTGCTTCCTCCAGCGCTGTGATTTTGGCCTGTAATCACATTCCTTATTAGACAATGCTTAATAATCCTTTTTTTAAACTCCCACAAGTTTGTGAACAAACAAATAAATCATAAACAAATAAAACGGGCAGAGACACGGACTTGCCTGTGATCACAGATGTCACTGTCCTGCTGCTTGATCAGATCCTTTACCTTTTCTTTACATGCATCAGCTGCCTGTGGGTTGTGGCAAGCTCTTCTGCCCAATCTGTCAACTCATAGACGACGTCTGTCTGCTGCACAAAGTGCTCTTGTGCCCTGCTGGCGGATGGTTCCCCCTTGTTGTTGGTCTCTGTACAACAAGAGCATAGTTGATGCTTTTTTAATTTAAAATCCTTGTAGATGGCATGCTTTAGAAAAAGAAGTTCAGATTTTTTTAAAGCATGTAACCCACAAGAATAATTTTGTGACATATATTCTGTGAATTAAAAAAAAATTGGCTCTAAAAAGGTGATATGGAACTGAATTTTTACTTATTGTTTTTAACAGATGCTGTATGTTGACTAGTAGTTCATTGTTGTTACATTACATTACAGGCATTTAGCAGACGCTCTTACCCAGAGCAACTTACATGGCATTTACATTGCATCCATTTATACAGCTGGATATATACTGAAGCAATGCTGGTTAAGTACCTTGCTCAAGGGTTACAACGGCAGTGTCTTACCTGGGATTCGAACCTGCAACCTTTAGGTTACAAGACCCATTATACTACACTATCCTTACCCATTATACTACACTGCCGCCCTATTCCAGACCACTCACACACGCACCTTTAGGTTACAGGTTTGATGTAACCTTTTGGTTACAAGACCAACTCCTTACCCATTATATTACCCTGCCACCGCCCTGTGCCGCCTATTGTGAGGTTGTTTTCTTAACTTCTTAAATTCTTTTTTTTTTCCACGTTGCAGTCGGTGTACCTTCCAGCGGACCTGTGTGAGAGGGCGTACGCAGCCTGCAAAAGCCTCCTGAAGCTGCCGAATCCCTACTGCAGCGTGGGCCTGGCCTGCGTCCGGCACATACAGACGGAGAGGTCCAAACCCGGTACTGCGCCCTGCCTTTTCACCCCTCCAAACGTGTTGTATTCCTCCGACTTCATGGCAACAAAAAAAACCTGGACTACTTACTACTTGTGGTGCAAAATCCATAGTTCCGCTCGGGGAAGGTGTACGGCAATGCATATTTGTGCGTTTCATTGTTCCTCTGCGTTGAGGAAGTCCTTCAGGAAATCTACATTTGTTCTGAGTTTAATTCCTAGTCCGGGAAAGGAACTGAATGTGTGTTTATTTATGGATTAATTAATGTGCTCCGTGTTTCTCTGCATTTGAGGCAATTTCTGTGCTCATAATGAACTCATAATGGATAAGGTTCAGACCTGGGTCAAATACGTATTTGTTTTGGATTCAAATACTTTTTCTGCGCTCTATTGATCTTGCCTGGTGTAATTGAGCCTGCCAATATGACCAGAAGGCGGGGTTTGCACTTTCTGAGAGTATTTAATTGGTTCCAATACACCAGACAAGATCAATAAAGCGTAGAAAAGTATTTGAATCCAAGACAAATATGTATTTGACCCAGGTCTGATAAGGTCAGGACACGGTTAGCACACTGAGTTGAGATTCTGTTTTCAGTACAGGCCCATGAGGACGTATGACAGGTGTATTAGATTGTTTAGTTTTGCTCACCTGTTGTAAATCTGCTTCCGTTGAAGGTGCTCTGTACCAGCGGACTGTGATCGCCGAACAGAATCTGTGGAGTAAATTCCAGGAAATGTGAGTGAATGGCAAGAATCTTTCTCAATAATTCATCCACAAAGTAATTATCTGTAAGCAAGTTAATCTGGGGAAGTCTGAAGGGCTGTATTTCTACGCTTTGAACATTCAAACAAATAATTTCCCTGGGTTTTCTTCATCCGTTCAGAAAGCTACTCCAGGTACTCTTTACAATTATTCTCTGTTGTTGGGTGGGATCTTGTATTGCCAGGATGCTGTCCATGGACTTGTTTGAACCAATCAAAAGCGAGGTCTTTGATTGTTCACTGGTAGCATGTGATAGCTCCACCTATTTTGTGGTTTGTGAAGCCTCACGCAAAGATTATTATAGTCTATTACAGAACACTGTGTGGAGACTGTAGTCCCCACGCAGGTCCACAGCATATGGACCAGCAGGGTTCCACCTGACTGGTCCATATGCCATCTGACCTCTGGCTCCCCCTGCAGGGTGTTCGTGTTCGCCGACGCGGCCGTGTTCTCTGGCCCCCTGGGAAATGCGGTCCAGAGTCACCTGGAGGCGGCAGGGTTCCGGCAGCCCTCGGTCACGCACATGCGCGCGGTGCTGCAGCACACCCTGCAGGCCGCGCTGGGCAACTGCTGCCACGGCAACGCGCTGGCCCGCGCTCTGAAGGTCAGTGAAGGTCACGCCGTGCCACAGGGAGAAGGAAAAATAAATAAATGAAAAAAACAGAGAAAACATTCCGGAACCCCCTTGCCCTAATACCATGCCATGTCAGGATCCACACGTGGATTGGGGGGGTGGGGGTTGAGGACAGACACGAAACGTAAAAATTTTTTTTTTATTTATTTATTTTTTTTAAATCACGGGGTCACAGAGAGTTCATTGTGACCTCATAAAGGATATAGGGTCCCCCTTCTCTGAGTGACACTGCTCATAGACGACATGCCATTCTGAGCCTGCTGCTCTCTGTGCTCGGGCAGCAGACAGAGGCTGAGATGAACGCGGCAAACGTGTCCGCTCGTCTGCAGGGCCGGACGATGGGGGGGGTCGCGCTCTTCTCAAGCCCTCCAGGCCGTTTAATTTCCCTCTGTTTGCCGCTCCCGTGTGACAGGACATGGGCCGCTCCATTGAGACCTACTTCCAGGAAGTGGTGCGAATCGTGGAGCAGAATGCAGAGGAAGCGAGGGACGGGGACCGGGACCGGGACCGGGACGGGGACAAGGCCAGAGGATACAGAGACAGGCTGCAGCGACTTTACCACCAGATCATGTCTGCCACACACGAAGGTGCCTGTGCCAATGGTAACTGCCAAAAAAGAGGGAGAGAGGATGCCATTTGGATGATTAAATTCACCAGCATGCTCCCACAAACACATGTGCACAGTACTTGCACATATGGGGAACATGATGTGTAGTTAAAAAAAAAAGAAAACTCACTTAATGTCATAGGATATTTTGTGTACACAATAATAGCAATAATGGATTGCATTTTCTTAGCGTATTAATATCTTAGGATGCTGAAGTGCATGTGCGGTGAATGGGGAAAGCGCACGCCAGTGCAGTGTATATATTTTATATATATGTGAGGAGCGAGGGACCATTGATATTCTGTTGCTGATCCTCCTGCACCTGTCCAGGTGAGCCGTCTCTGTGTGACACGCCTCTCCCCCCCCCCAACATTCGGTATCACCTCTGGCAGGAGGAAGACGAGGAGCCCTGTGAGTCCACTTTTTTAAACATATTTTGAAAAGATATTTTAGTGAAAAGCAGATATTCAACTGTACCAGTGGGCGTATAGAAACCAGCCAAGGAGACCATGCTGGGGATATGTTTGAACCCTGCGTACACTTTTAAACAAACACATGCACACGGATGTGCAGGTGTACAGAAGCACACACAAACACACACACACACACTGTAGCACACAGAGAAGCACACATACGCTTGCGCACGCACTCTATTGCTATTGCCAGGGCTGCTGATTGGAACTAGTGCCGTACCCACTGTAAATATCAAACGAATGACGTGACCGAAAAAAATGCAATGCAACAACCATCATGCTGTGTCGCCTCCCCCCCCCCCCCCAATCCCCCACCCCAACACCGCACCTCTCCACACGCCAGGGGTGCAGGTGGAGAAGTGGGTCCAGCGGAGGTCAGTGGAGGGGCCCCTGGAGGCGTGCTGGGCCCCCCGAGTCTCCCGGGACAGCGGCATAGAGAGGGACCTGCTGGAGAACGAGGCCTCGGAAGCGTCGCCGGGGGCGACCAAGGAGGACCAGCAGCAGCAGCAGCAGCAGCAGCAGCAGCAGCAGCAGGGGAGGAGGGAGCCCCAGGCGCCCCCCGACGGCAGCGTCGGTGAGCGAAGGCTGGTCCGGAAGCCTCATACGAAGAAGAAGAAGCCCGTCAGGTCATCCAGCCTGGCCGACCCCACGAACGGGAGCGCTCTGTGCCAGTACACCGCCTGTGTGGTGGTGATGGGGGACGACCGGGCCCTGGGGAGGCTGGCTAAGGCCTATCATGGCCTCAGGTACAACATATACCCTTACCACATGTCTGCCCACGCATAGCTATACTGTAATATCCACACCCCTTCTGGGGAAACAAACAACTATATATATATATATATATATATATATATATGCGTACAGTGATGAAAAGTGCACTGCATATATTTGGTACATATGCTGTAAAATGTATACATACTGTACATGTAAAGGTATTGCATGCTTTATGCAGTTGCATGGCTTAGTAGCAACAATTTACTAATGATAAATGTACTCTACGTTCAGGCTGTCTACTGCATATTGCCACAGTATCTATGTCTGTCAGACATCTCAACCTGCAAATGTATATGAAAGGAAAACTCCCACCAGTCTTCCTGATAGCAGACTACCATTAAAGGATTCTGTAATGGAAATGTGATGCCTGTGCATGTGTGATATACTACAACAGCATATATACCTCATGCAACAATATACAATATATTGGTATTCTTGTTTTATTATTTATTGTGACAATGGAAGAATGTTCTTATCATATTTTTTACATTTAACTACACATACGAAGTATATGGAGACATCACACTGATTAATTTGTCAAATAAATACTGTTACCTGAAATTTACAATGTATTCATTTGTATTGAGAAAGATATTGAATATAGAGAAATGTATTAAAAATATACCAATTAGTTCAGTTGGATGTCAGTTAGATGTATCTGAAGTATATATTACAGTATATAGGCAATATAAGGTAATATATTTTTTGCTGTGGAAGGGGAATCGCCTATATATTTTGAATATATTTAAAGCTTTTGGATCATGTTGGGGAAAAAAAAATGTTTGAATGAATTAAACCCGTTCTGAAATTCTTCCGAAAGTTGTGAGCGTTTGACACACTGTGAGTTTTCATGTGCAGGGCAGGCGGGTCCAGATTTTTTTCTCTCAATAACAGAGTGAACCTGGAGATATATTACATTCCAGTCACCGACCAGCATACCACAACCTCATCTGCAATGGTGAGCACACTCCCTCGTATTCCAGAATAGGTGACTAAGCATAAACAAGTTAAAAACCATTAAATGAAAATGAAAATTATTTGTTGATTTACGGTGTGCTCTTCTAGTTACCCACAACAGTTGCTTGGAAGAGCACATAACAGCATTCACTATGTTGAAAAAAGAAAGAGAAATTAAAAATTGCTCAAAATAATTACAGTTCTTTTTTATTTGTATAACAACCAAAAATCTGCACTCATTATTATTGGCTAAGACCAGGGCTGCCCAACCCTGTTCCTGGAGATTTATCGTCCTGTAGGTTTTCATTTCAACTCTAGTTTGGCACACCAGATTCTAATAATTAGCAGAATGTTGAATGAGATGTGCTCTGTTAGGGTTGGAGTGAAAAACCTACAGGATGGTAGATCTCTAACTGTTGAGTGAGGTGCGCTGTGTTAGGGTTGGAGTGAATACCTACAGGATGGTAGATCTCTAGCTGTTTAGTGAGGTGTGCTGTGTTAGGGTTGAAGTGAAAACCTACAGGACGGTAGATCTCCAGGAACAGGGTTGGGCAGCCCTGAACTTCATAATAATGAGGTGCAACAGAAGGAAAAAAAACGGTGTACTGCAGACCCTGCCTCCTCTGGGACTGTAATAAACTCTACATTCGTTTTAATATTCATGTCCTTGTCATTGCCAACTTTCGGCCTAGTTATTTTGTCGTGTGATCTTTTCACAGGAAAGTACTCCACCGGTGCAGAGCTACCTGGACCTCGCGTCTCACCTGGGACGGGTTGATCCGTGGTACGAGTGCAACATCAACAGCCTGGCACATTGGATCCCCACGCTGGTGGAATCAGTGAGCACTTTAGAAATCACCTTTATTTATTTTCTCGTCTGGATCTCATGGTTTATATAAGAGGGTTCGGACAGACCGATGCGTTCACGCTCTGGTGCCAATCCATAACTAAGGCGGCTCCATGTGTTTAAATGGTGAGTTTTACTTCACCATATATCACAGTCTGTGTGAACTCTCTTCTATTAACCGTGGTGAGTCTGTCACATAGAAAGATGAGGAGATGCATAGATACGGAAAGACTCTCTGCATTCTGGGCCCGGTTTGAGAATCAGTTAGCCATCAGATCTGTTTTCGTATGGAACCTTTCACAGAACTGTCTGGTTCATTCTTGGAATACTTTAGTTGAAAGTAACAGATGATATCTTGGTCCAACCAAGACAGCCATGCTCCAGAGAATTTCTGTTTATGGACACCATATTTAAATTGAAAGAGGGGTATATTAATGATAACAATACTATTTATGATGATTATGTCTATTGAGTTTGATCGTCTTTTAGAGGCGCATGGAGTAGTTTTTTTTTCTAGTTTGTTTTAAGTTTTTACATCTGTTAAATATACACTGTGAATCTCCACAGTCTGATTGGTATTATACAAGATAAATATTGATTAAAAGGTTGATTGAATAATTAATTAATTGGGTGGCTGGATGATTTGTTGATTAGCTGATTGATGAGTTGATGTCGCTAGAGTGGTGGATGAGGAGGTGAATACAGCAGAGAGGGTCTCATTGTGGAGGGGTACGCATCTCCAGAATGGTTCACGGGAGGTGTACAACCCCTTGTGTCTCTGTTAGGGGCGACATAGCTCAGGAGGTAAGACCGATTGTCTGGCAGTCGGAGGGTTGCTGGTTCAAACCCCGCCCTGGGCGTGTCGAAGTGTCCTTGAGCAAGACACCTAACCCCTAACCCCTAACTGCTCTGGCGAATGAGAGGCATCAATTGTAAAGCGCTTTGGATAAAAGCGCTATATAAATGCAGTCCATTTACCATTTACCATTTACAGGCAAACGCCAGAAGCTCATCGGATCCCAACCCCTTCTTGCTGGACGTCCTCTCCTACTACAAGCGCACAGCGTGGCAGCCCATCCACTTCACCATCTACTCTGTCAAGGTGAGCAGATGAGCAGTGATGACCCTCCAGCAGTGGAGTTTTGACATGCCTAGTCTCGAGAGTATGCAATGTTGTGTCACGCCTGAATGTGGAACAGCTCAACAACATCACCTGGCAAGCTGCTCCGCATCATTCTGAGCGGCACGTTAGCATGTTAGCAAATGCCCGAGTCTCCAAGCAGACTTCTCAGAATGATTCTCTACGCCAGGGTTCACCAACCCTGGTCCTGGAGAGCCACGGAGGTTGCGCTGATTTTTATTTCCACGCTAAAATCAGTTAACAATTTTGACATCAATTGATCTAATAATTGATCAATTGAAGCGAAAAGGAAAAAAGCAGCAGATTCTGCAACTCTCCGGGTCCAGGGTTGGCCACCCCTGGTTTCCATGGTTATTTTTGTTTTGGTTTTTTTAAAATATATTCTAGGACATATAACTGAGCAGTCAGAATCAGGAAGTGATACTCTGCAGCCTCCTCCATACGCCTGGTCTGAGGTGCTGCATTTACACTCCACCCCTAGGGGTGTGCTCTGAAACACAGATCAGTGGTTTACATCGTAGCTGTTCATGTGACATGCTCATCCGAGCATGGAATTTTTTTTTTTAAGTTTTTTTTTTTTAAACCGCACAGATCTCCTCCTCTGACCCGAACAAGAGTCTGGAGCAGGTGTTTCTCTCACACCTGGCAGTCGAGTTCGCGGAAGGTAGAAATGCCAAAGGTAGGTAACGGGCGTGGCTGTCACCGCCTGAGTCCCTTTTTTTAAAGCTGTAGTCTACTGTCCGATGCACCGTTGTGCTTTCAACTAGACTGTATTTTCTGATGCGTTTGAGTTTGTTGAAATATTATTTCTGGCTTCCCACTGCTTCCCAGGGACTAATGTTCCAGATTTCCAAAAATTATCTAAATCTGGGGTTTTATTACTTTTTTTAAATCCTCTATGAAAATTGTGAAGTTCTGTGTATGTGTTTGTAAATGGCCCTAGAAAATAATAATGTTTGTTTGTTTGTTTGTTTGGTTGATTGATTGATTGATTGATTCTCAGTATGTCAAGCAGTGCTGTTAATGTGTGCCAGTCGGGGGTGTTGATCACTGATTTATCACCTTTTATCTTTTGAATAGAATCTGTGAAGAAAGAGGCAAGCCTTCAAATATGTGGCCCAGTTGTTTCCATAACATATAAAAAGGTAGTTCTATTTAAGAAACACTTCAGATTGCATATATACCTACATTTTTTATTGCTGCTTCACTGAGCAGGTGTATAAAGCCACCTAAAAAAAAACATGTTTATGTATTAATCATTTACACTATACAACTTGTCTAGTTAAATAAGATTACGGTGTCTGGGATTTCAATGAGAAACATCTGGTTTACAATTTCTGTCCCTTAATCAGTCATATGTTACACACAAACAGACACCAGTTAATAATCAGTTAATAAATAACATACAATGCAATGCATGGCAATATGCAACGCAGACCTGGGTCAAATACGTAGTTGTTTTGGATTCAAATACTTTTCTACGCTTTACTGATCTCGTCTGGTGTATTAGAACCAATGTCATGCTCTCAGAAAAAAAAGTGCAAACCCTGCCTTCTGGTCATATTGGTATGCTCAATCACACCAGGCAAGACCAGTAGAGCGCAGAAAAGTATTTGAATTCAAAACAAATACCTGTTTGACCCAGGTGTGATGCAAAGGCACATACGGAAGGCATACGTGGGTTTTGCACAGGTATTATTTCACCTCCCTCAGCACTAGATTTTTTTTTTTCCATCAGCTTTCAGATGGACGGTCTTAAGTTGATGTTAAGTTGCGTGCCTGCCCTTCACCTGTCGCAGGTGTCTCTGAGCGGCAGGCAGGTGGACAAGGGGAAGTCCGTCCGAACGACTGGGATCCTCATCAGCGCCGTTCCGGCCAAGGACACAAAAGGTAAGACCCACAGCGAGGCGTTTCTACGCACTCCGCGTTTAACATTACATCACAGGCGTTTAGCAGACGCTCTTATCCAGAGCGACTTACATTGCATCCGTTTATACATGTACTGGAGCAATGCAGGTTAAGTGCCTTGCTCATGCCATACAACGGCAGTGTCCTAACCCAGGAGTCGAACCTGTGACCTTTTCTCGGTTGTAAACCCAGTTCCTTACCCACCGTGCTACACTGCCGCCATTTGACTGCAGATTTGGGGGCGACGTCAGGAATTACTGTATGCGGCAGGTCTGGGTTCAGTTCTATTTTCGGTTCGTTCGTTTTGGCAAATGAAGTGCGCACACTTTCTGGGCTTTCTGGTGCTCCTGTGTGATATTGTTTGTCAAACAACCAGTCGGTTATTTGACCAATGAATCATTCAGTCGGGGTATAGATATCAGCGTCCCGATAACAGAAGGGCAACCCACCTAACAACCCCCCCAGTCTGGTCAGGCTAGGTGGGTGGCCTGTAATTCTCTGCACTCTCCCTGTCTAAATAAAATTTAAAAAATGCACCAGGAGGGTAGGCTGTCCACTCTCATTTTAATTTTTTGTTAAACCTATTTTTAAAAACAGGCTATAGCCCAATTAACACCTGACTCCCATTATTGATAATTTGGTTCGGTAACAAGAAAGGCCTCTGTAGAATTCCCAAGGTTGTTATGCTGAGATTTGAAAACTCTTGCTGTAATACAGGGTCTTAGATGCGACAATGGTGAGAAAAACAATCATAGCTGCACTGTCCAAATTTGTGTTTCTCTGACTTCCTCAGACCCAGACCCTGATCAGCTTACACTACGTTTCAAGGAAACTCAAACAAAAACAAGCACGGTAAGGATGTCATGTACGACAATCTTTAAAAAAAATTGATAAAATTTATAGACATCAAATTGAGCTGACCGTGAGCTTGATGCTGCATTGTGGTGTCAACAGGAGTCTGTGATCCAGAGCCGCAACATTAAAATCAAGACTGTGGAAAACCGAACCTTCACTGTATGTTTGGACAAAGACTCTCGCAGGACATATGAAGATGTTCGGAGGTAAAAACACAAACCTCCAAAGGAGCCTTTCTAAATGAACACCACGGTAGAATTTTACTGAACTGCGGAAGGCTTGAGGAAAGGCACTGCAGCCAATGAAAATGTTTCATGACAAAGTGTTCGCAAAAATTCTATGAGCAAGAGCCACGCAATCGTTATGTCAACATGGAAATGAAATATTTTTTTGAATATATGCCAGGACAGGCATGCAGATAGGCCAGTTAAGTATTTAGTTTGATTGGCATCAATGTTTCTTGAGATCCACTGTGATCACCCTTGATGACCCACAGCCGTTTCGAAACTACTTTCTTACACAATACAGTCCAGTTGTGCCTGTGTTTGCAAACCATGAATCCTGGAATCACAAACAAGGTTTCTTTTATTCTTTGTTGTTTTTTTCCCTGTTTGCTTAGTATTTCATCATGCAGCAGTCCTCAGTGAAAATTATGGGGAGATCCTCTGATTCTGTCAGGATCCTGTTTTGCCTCTATGAGTTGTTTACAGAAACAGAACTTTTCTTAGGAAAATGAATGTTGATTATTTAACCAATCTTTTCATATAAATTCTAGCCCTGTCCACCAGATTATGCAACTGGAGACTGAAACATAGCTTCCCCCCAGATTAGTAATCTTTGGCTTTGCTGTGAGAGTTTTTATTGCATGGCCTCTGAGATTAATAATCCACTCATTTTGTTTACTTGATGTTTTCATTTTGTTGACCACAAAAAAAAAACCTGTTACACCTGTTATAGAAGTAAACAGGCCTGCCATTTTAAAATTTCACTACGAAGGTCAAAGTGAATTGCCTTGTAAATCAGGTCTAATGTGTTTTATTCCCTCTCTGCAGCATTGAAATATCTCCGTGTAGGGACCCCCGGGGCGTTCTCAACACCCACGTCGCTGAGCCCAGTTTGAGCCTGAGCAAACACATGACCAACGGCCTGTCTCTGCCAATCAACATCTTCTCCGGTATCAGCCACTGATCGACGGGCAGTGTGGACAAATCCACCCGGAGAACAGGACAATGATCAATACGGCAGCCGTACTGTGCTGATACTTCAACGGCTTTTTTAGACTCAGTAATGTGAACTGTGAATTTGAAGAGAGCCTTAAGAGTCCTTCTATTCAGAAACTAAAACCCAGGAAGTGTTTTAGTTAACTGACCAGCAATTACCGAAACCAGTCTGTGAAGACATTTGACTGGTGATTGCTCTTGAACACGTCCAGCTGAATTCCACTCCTTAAAAAAACCAATTTTTGAGGTCCCTTTGCTTGGAATCTTCTGTTATAGTTACTCTACACACCAACTAGACCTTTCCATTCTGCTACCTCTGGGCGCCTGGCCCCTCCCCTTTATGTGTGCCAGCACTTCCTGTCTGTTATCCCCGCCCACCTGTCAATGCAGACTGAAGATCCACCTGTATAGACTGCACCATGGCTCCCCTGACCCTTCTTGAAACGCTTTCTTTCTTTCTTGCTTTCGATTCGCTTCTGCCGTTTTCTTTTGTTACAATACAAATAGCCAGTTGTTAGGATAGCATTACACTTGCTGATTATAAATGGGCCTTTTTGGTGATATCCCATTTTTGTATTTCTGAGACTAACACTGAGTTTCTCCACCTCTACATCGCTCGGAATGAGAGCTTCCGCTAAGTGATCATAGTGTAACGTAATTATGTATAGCTGTTCAATGAGGATGAATGAATCAATGAATGAATGAATCATTGCCATTATATAGCACTTTTCCGAACGCTCAAAGTTCTTTACAGTGATGAGTGGGAACTCAACTCTCCCACCACCACCAATGTGTAGCCCCCACCTGGGTGATCCACGGCAGCCATTTTGTGCCAGAATGCTCCCCACACATTAGCTAAGGTGGAGAGGGAGGTAACTTTTTTTTTAGCCTATTAAATCAGGGGATGATTAGGCCGTAAGTTGAGGCTGACAGTACTGTGTAATTTTCCAGGGAACAGCATAGGCACCCTTTAAGCCAGCTTCAGTTACCCTAAATGCAAGGGTGGACAATACATCACTTCTACCGCTCTTATTTTCATATATTTTAACATCCTGTTATTTACTATATTCTATTAACCATGTATCTGTATCTGTATCTGTTCCTCTGTTTGGCCCTCTTTCATGGTGCTCCTATTTTCATGTTAATTTATTCATATACTTATGTTTTAATGTGTCCCTTAAACTGTTGTCTACATCTCGTATTATTTTATTTCTTTTTATGTGTGTAAAGAACTTTGTAACTTTGTTTTTGAAAAGTGCTATACAAATAAAGTTTATTATTATTATTATTATTATTATTATTATTATTATTATTATTAAATTTAGATTTAGAATGCCTTAGCACGATTAGCTAAATAAATGTGTACGCCAATGCTGTGACCACTTGCAGATTGGCATCCTCCCGGTTTCTCCAGGGTGATGTTTAGTAAATCATGCCTGATTATGTAGCCCCGTTACGGGAGCGTGGTCGAGTGTCCTTGTCCCGGCCTCGTTGTGTGAGGGATTGCGTGAAACTGGCCAATCAGGCCCCTGCATTATACCTGCACCAGCAGCACAAAAAGTGAATTCACCAGTTGTGTTTTTCGACCCACTGCTGTGCTGACTGGCCTGTCTGCAAACAAGATTTTAAGTGTCTCAAACAACCCGAAGTATTTCCTTAGAACATAATATATAATGACAAATAGGCATTCAGGCCGGCTAGATCTGAATCTAATCTAACAATACTGCAATCCTGCCATTATGCTAACTGATTTCGCTACAAGTATGTCAGTTACAGGTCATGATCACCACTGCACACCTTAGACATAGAAAATACTATTTTAAAAGGAGTAGTCAGCTGTTTTAAATGTTCGAAACACACGCAAACCATTCATGACGCTATTGGTGATTAAATCAAAATTGATTTTTTAGAAAGTTATGCACCATCTACAGGCTGTTCTTTGTAGGCCACCTAATATTTCTGAAATGGTTGCGCTGTTCAGAATTCTGAATAGGAAAACATTTTGGGGTTTGAAATATGTTGCTTAAGTCATCTGATTTTCTTTAAACATAGAAAATATATCACGAATGCTTGTTTTAATGCAAGACTAAAAAGGATAGCACGGACATTCATTTCACGTGCTATAGTATCCCGCAAAAATGAGTACTAATAGTATAAACAATTAAGGACGCTAGACTAGTCCTGTTTTTAAACGATTCTTCCAAAATGTTTGCATTTATCGATACCGACATTTTCCCCCTATGATTTTACAAACATCGGTTCGGTATCATACGGACGAGTTATTTTTTGGTCACACGGCTTGTAGCCTATTACACAGACGGAGCGGGATTTATCATTACCATAACCAACGATTAAAATAATCTGGTTTGGCAACAGGCGTGCCGAGAGCGCTGTTCCTTGTACCCAGCGCGTGACGCGGAGCGTGCGGGTTTTATCTGACTCTGGCATAGGACAGTGCTGTGGATTCCAGGTATTGAGTTCTCACCTGTTGCTCGTGCAGTGGTCATCCGTGCACGCGGAGGGCGCTGCAGGCAAGAGAAACGGTCACCAGCAGTTGCAGTTGCGCGTCAGCAGGACAAATGTACTTGTTACGGCGAGTGCTTAGTCGAACAGAAAAAGTTTTTTAAAGGTTACAAAAAGTGTCAGCTTAAAATAACTGTTTTTCCGAAACGAATGAAAATATTTATAGTTGTTTGATCGCATGTGAGAAGGTAAGCGAATTATTTGATTTGTAATTTGTGTTATGCGTGACGTGGCTATATTGAGACGGATAGCGCAGGTGGAAGCAGGTGCACAGGTACATACATATATACATACATACATACAGGCAGGGGAGAATTTGTATGCCTCACCGTGAAGAAAGTTAATTATCAATTGTAACAGGTCAGTTGTAGTTGTGAGAAACATGATCGCGAAACGAAAGATTTGGGAATATTTCTCTTTATGCGTCTGTTTAAAGTGTTTATTCGTTTTTATTTTACTGTCGTTCCACGGGGCGTTTATTGGTGACTCCGTTGATTGCAAATCATCACGGTTGACACCGAGTATATTATCCAGTGTTTTTCACAGTACAGGGTATCCTCTGCCTTACCTAGACTAGAGCCCCGCCAGGGATGCAGACTATTTGCATATTTCTGATGTGAGCACAGGTTTAAAAAAAAAAAAAAAAAACGAAGTGGTGCAACCTGGTGGAATCTTTTCTCTAGCAAGCTTTGTTTGATGATGATGACTCGTTTTTGTCAGCAGCGTCAGGCAGAACACTATAATTCCATCATTGCATTTCACGGAACGCACTTTAAGATGATTATCCAGAATCTAAACGACTAAAATGGGTTTGGGGCCACCGGATCTTGAAAATTCTTATCACTTACTATCAGCTGTCAAAGAGCTGGCAAAAGCCCTTGGGATTTGTGTGCCCATGACATACCCTCCGGTTAAGGAGGCACTCGGAATCAGAAAACATGTTCTTCCTGCTTAATCTGGAAAAACCAGGTCCTTGCCGTGATGGTTTTGTTTGTTTTTGTTTTGTTTTTTAAGCGTTGTTTCTGAGCGGCGAGGCGGAGAGCAGAGAAGGACGAGCTCCGGGGCCATGAGGAGGAGCGACGGTCAGTGGGACGTCCGGGCGGCGTCCGCCCACGCCGGCCTCTTCCACTTCCTGTGGTCCTGCGGCCGGGCCTGCCTGCTGCCCTTCCTCACGCTGTACCTGCGCCGCCTGGGCCTCACCGCCGCCATGGTGGGCATCGCCATGGCGACCAGGTGGCTGATCGCGCTGGCCTGGGGCCCCGCCGCGTCGCTCCTGGCCGCGCGGTACGACCGGCGGCGGGCGGTGGTGCTGGGCTCGCTGCTCTGCTCGGCGGCCGTGGCGCCCCTCCTCCTGCTCCTCCCCCCCGCCGACGCCGCCGCCGCCGCCGCTGCTGCCGCAGAGGCCGCTGGCCGCGGCTGCAACGCCACTCGGCTCTGGGGAGACGCCGATGACGCCACCGGCACCAACCTGGACCCTGGTCGCCCGGGTAACTTCACGCACGCGCCCACAATGTCGCGGCCGGTGTCGCTCGGCCCGGGTGGCTCGTCCGCGACGGCGAGCGAAGCTGGGGCGAGGAGCGGTTCTAACCGGTCTGAGGACAGTCGCCGGGTTTCGGAGGGACCCCGAAAACCCGTGTCCAGCTCTGGGGAGCATAAAGTCGCCTTTTCAGGCAGGAACGGCTTCTACTCTCCTGTACCCGAGAGGAGGGTGAGATCGGCGGGGAGGGGGTCCAAACAGGGCCTGGAGGCAGAGAAGGAGAAGGAGAAGGAGAAGGAGGAGGAGGAGGAGGAGGAGGAGGAAGCACGGTCCGAGTTCCTGGGCAGCCTGAAGGTGATGGACGCCCAGCACCAGCTGTTCTTCCTGGTCCTGATAGGCGTGGCCCTGTGGGAGGGCATGGCTGCCCCGCTGGAGCGGACGGTGGACGACGGGCTCTACGAGTACCTGGACTTCGTCGACGCCGCCGACCGCCACGGCTCGGCCCGGCTGTGGGGGCTCCTGGGGGCGTCGGGCGGGACCTTCGGGGCGGGGCTTCTGGTGGCCGGGCTGGGCTGCACGACGGTGGGCCGCCTGCCCAGCGGCTCCGCCCACTTCTTCGCCTACGCCCTGCTGACGGCCCTGGCCGTCCCCGCGGCCACCTTCCTTCCCGCCGTGACCCCGGGCAGCCGGAAGCGGGCGCCGGCGGGGCGGGCCCTGAAGGCCCTGCGGCAGGTCCGGCGGGACCCCGCCGCCGCGCTCTGCGCCACCACGGCCTTCCTGGCGGGCGCGGCGTCCTCCGCCGTCGCCGACTTCCTCCTGTGGCAGATGCAGGACCAGGGGAGTGGCGAGCTGCAGATGGGCGTGGCCCTGGGCGCGGCCCTCCTCTCGCAGGTGCTCTTCCTGGCCCTGGTGGCCCCGCGGGCGGCCCGCTTCCTGAGCCACGGGGCGGCGGCGGCGGCGGGGGCGGCGGCGCTGGGCCTGCAGTGCCTGTACTACTCCTTCCTGTGGTCGCCCTGGGCCGCGCTGCCCGCCCAGGCCCTGAGCTGCCTGAGCGCCGGCGCCCTCTGGTGGGCGGTGGAGGCGCAGTGCGAGGGCGCGGCCACGCCGGGCACGGAGCGCTGGGCGCGGGCGGTGGCGCGCGAGCTGGCCGGCGGCCTCGGGGCGGCGCTGGGCAGCCTGGCCGCCGGGTTCACGGTGGACCGCTTCGGCGCCGCGGTGCTGTTTCGCGGCGCGGCCGCCGTCCTGCTGCTGTGGGGGCTCGCCTTGCCCGTGGTGCTCTCCCGGCTGCCGCGGCAACGGCGGATCAACTACTCCCGCCTGCTGGCGGCCGACGGCGAGGCCGGCGAGCAGAGCGAGAGCGGGTCGGACCCGGAGCCGGAGGGCGACTGGCTCGTCAGGGCCATGCAGGACGACAGGAGCGCCAACAACAACAACAACGCCGCCGACGGCAATCGCCACTGGGGGAAGAACGAGAAGAGGAAGCCCGTCTGAAGAAGAGGAGGGGACAGGGTGCTGCATCACCTCCCTGGAAGAGAAGTTTGATGTTCGGTGGAAAGTGGAAAAGGAAAAGAAGGATAATTTATTTCACGTTAATTCCTGTGCCAAAAAAAAAATGGTGAAATCCTACAAAACTGAACACCACACCACGCCTTTTGACAACTAGCTTTCCACTGAGTGGAACAGCGACCGAACGCCAGATTTTGAGGTGTGCGTGATGATGGGGCAGGGGGCCAAAACGTCCCTATTTTTTTTTTTAGGCTGCTCCTGTCCCATCCACTGTACTGCTAATTCCACCATCTGTGTAACTCTTTAATTCTTTAAGTGCCAGTATGTATGCGTGTTGTTTCTTCCTGCAAATTTACCCAAACTTAATTGGGTAACGAGCAGGACACACTAAAGCCAGTAGGTTACAGCTCAGAAAATGTTTCATACAGGGACACAAGAACAGTCTTCAGCTGCTATTCATGAGCTCATAAATAAGTTCTGCCTGAATATCAAATCGTGTGAATGATTGGACTGAGGAAATGATTGAGACTGGGTGTTGAAAAATGAAATCAGGTAACGGGCTTGCTGCTAAGCACAAGCGATAAGGCTGGACCGATAAGACAAGATTTCCCCTCTTTTGAACTTACAGTACAGGAACTTGAACTGTTTTTGGCCCCAGTGTACAAAAAAAGTATTCACCCTCCTCCTGTCTGACTGGTGTGTGACACGGCGTCTGAGGCATGTTGATAAACTGCTATTTGCGTGACCTATCGCTCTCGTTTGCATATGCGGTCACGGACCGAGAGGAATGTGCCAATGGCAGTTCGGTCTGAATGCGTGACATCACTGCGATCAGACCGCTTGCCCGGTGGCACCGGTGCTGGAGGCGACCGGGAACCAATCAGACTGCATGACTTGTTTCCTGTTGGTAGATAAATGATGTCAGTAATGCTTAACTGTGCATGTTCATTTGTGGGGTGGGGTGGGGTGGGGTGGGGTGGAGGGGATTACACAGCACACGGAAGGCTGTGCAAGGCTGCCATGACAAGTTTCTTAAGAGGTGTGTGTGTGTGTGTCTTTGGGAATGGGGAGAAGTTTAAACCTCGTGCTTCTCAGAAGGTGTCACTGACTGGAAGAGCAAGCCCAGCGCATAGAACGTTGTGTAACATTCCACTGAATCCTGCTTCATTGTCGTCAGGCTATTAGAGTTAATCTCACAGTGCCGCTGGCAACAGAGACCTTACGAAGTGGCGCTGCGCGCCGTACATTTTACCCAAACTCGCCATTCCGGTTTGTTTGCATCGCTGTTGTTCTGAGAGGATTTCCAAGTAACCAGTCGGAGGGGTTTTCAAAGCCTCTCTGGTGTGTGCTTCTGTTTCTTTTTTGTGCTTGTAACTAAGACCGGATACTGTACAATCTGGCCACCATGTTCAAAGCGGGGGCACAAGAGCTGACAGGGATGTTAAGTCTTTAGTGGTGTGTAACTGCATTTTGCATTCAAGGTAAATGTTGCCTGTGAATTACTTAATCACAGTGATGTATGTCTGTCACTGTGTGTGGTAATCACTGTGATGTATGACACATGAAGGTTATCTGTCGGGTTCATATTGCCACATTTAAATATGTGGCTGGGTATGCATCTTTTTACAATTTAAGTCAAACCACAAGTCACAAAATTAATGTCACTTCCTCAAATTAATTTGCAAGAAGGGGGAAGTTATTTTACCAGAACCTTATTTTATCACACAAATCTTCTGGCTTATCTGGAGAGCGCAGACGGAAATTAAACGAGTCACGCAGTAATGCGTTGCCTAACATGATTTTTGAGAAAGCAAAGGTCAGTGAGTTTACAGCAGTCTCTGTCACTAAAAGTGTGTATGGTAAACATTGAGCTTTATCTGTAGTGCAATAAATAACCTGGCTTTGCTGTCATGAGGCATTATTGTATTAAATATGCGCTGTATGTACATATCCATTCTTTGCCTTTAGCGAGAGTTTTCACACATCTTACCTCACCTGAGTGTGTTTCTGATTTAATTAATTGGTCTCTGTTCCCGGTCTTTGTTCTTAGTGAAAAATAAATGCTGTTCCCTGTGATAAAAAGGGCTTGTGAGGTAAAAGGTAAATTCCCCTGAACTGCTGTTGGTTTTCATGGAGGTTCAGAAAAAAACTGTGCATTCACTAGTTTTTCGGTTCAGCCTTGGTGAATGTTTTACTGAAAAATGTGGTGAGTGACGTTAAATGTTTAAAAGCGAAGAAAAGGGTGCCAAGATGCTAGAAAGCCGTCGATCTAAACCCCTTTTATTGGTCCCTGCACACGTTCCATATCCCATTGTTGGCCTGTGCGTCCACATTGAGTTTACCAAACGCGGAAGGCGCGTGCCCATTAACCAATGGCGACAAGTGTCCAGCCTGTTTAGAACCTTCATGGTTTGGAGGGACTGTTTACTACAGGCTATGGCTCTCATTGTCAGCCAGGAAAGAACGCATTACCACTCCGATCTTCTGGTTCTCCGTTGAGTTCAGAAGTCTGAGTTAGTATAGCGAGATATTTTTTTTATCGGGTCATTTACTGTCACTAGGCTACTTGGAACTAAGTGTTATAGAGCTCGACGCCTGGTGTTCCACGATTCCAGCTTCGGTGTGTTAATATCGATTCTGCAACATTGGACCTCTTATGCGAATACGATACTCGCCTTTCGTCAGGCATTGATTTAATGTGGCAATAATTTATTTCACTCTTCTCTTCAAAGACATGTTCGCGTTTGTTTAAACGCTTTGCGTAGGCTATACTGCACATACACGTGGCTTTTCATCAGAAGGGTCATTACGATACGTTTAATTATGAGTGTAGCGTTTTATATTTGAATTTTTAAAAAATGCTGTATTCGCGAGCGTGAAAACAGAACGACGCATCTTGTCAAAATGGCTCAATCCAGATGCAGGAAATATGGTTTCTGAAACGCAGTCTTCCTTAAGTAGTGTTCTGCCGTTGCATTGTGCTGATTACAATGCCGCGTCCTTCTCGCTAGGTGGCGCCGTCCGACAACACGAGATTAAGTCGGCTATTTCATTTCTCTGTACCGAAACCCTCAACTGCCCATCCCACACACCCATAGCAACCGCTGAACTGATGCGAGCGCGTGCAGCTTCTCCGAATTCCCCGCGATGAATTCCGCGCTATGTTCTGCCTGTAAGCAACGTGCAACTTAACCCAGGCCTGGACGAAAGCGCACCCTTTTTAATTTTTGTAATTTTCCGAACCCTTTACAGCAGCTGGAGTGGCGTGAAGAAATGGAGAAAGAGAGAATATTGTCCAAGCAATATGGGTCTCTCGAATGCTCACAACGGGATGCGGACGCAGCCAAAACAGGTATGCTACCTATAGACCTGACTAAATCTTAAATTCCTGCACCATGTTATTGTTTTAGTTTGGGTCTTCCCATTGAAAGCGACATTAGGCAGTTCAAGGCAGCTCATGCAGATTCATTTAGTATTGTTTTACGTGCAGTATTGTGGGTATTAAACAGCCTACTTGTTTCACCTGCGAGTCTTTGTTGAAACAGTTATTTTTATTTATTTATTTATTCATAAAGACCGTGCGTGCGCCGGCTATGAGCATTCTTCGAAATGCGCTACGACATAATAATTAGAAATACTAATAACCATAGGCATGCCACAGCCTATAACCAATCGCAAGGCACGAGTTTAACTTCGTGCGATTTGTTTACGCTTTGCGAGCGGACAGCTGTTTCTTTTTTTTTTTCCCCCTTTTGTAGTTTTGTTGACCGTTTTTGTTTTTCCACAGCAGGCAATTCAGATCAGGTCAATTCTTTACTGCAACCGTGGGTACGTGGTGTGCTTTCAGGGGAAAGTCAAAGGCAGCGGCAAATAAGACGGACTTTGAAATGAACGACTGTGTACTTCGATGACAATGGCGGAGCAAATGTGAAGACCTGAATTATGTTTTTTTTCTTCTTCTCCGGTATTTAACTCGGTGGCTAGGAAGCAATCCAATATAAATAAACAAGCGGTCTCCCTTACTGCGACTTAAATTTAGAATGATCAACTCGGAGAACGATTCATTCGCTCCGCTGTATGCGCACGTGGAAACAGAAAGGCAGGGAATGATAGCATGTTGGGATTGCTCTCTGGGATGCATCTGGCTGGGATTCGCAGCATTCGATTAATACGTTTTCAAAATTATGAGCATAAATGCGTTCCCCCCTTGACAGGTTTGTCTTTTATTTGTTTTTATGTACAACGTTGGGTCTAAATAATCTTAGATGGGAAGGGCCAATATAAATTTTTATATTGATGAAATGTCACTCATGAATACGTCACATTTCACTTTGAACTATAGCACACATACGTGGCCATAATATATTTTCTATATGCAGTAATCTTGTTTTCTAATACATTAGGCATTTAAACCTCCACTGCGTGAAATTAAGCTAACGCGGAGAACGGAGGTGATAGAATGGAAATGGGGAGAAGCCGATTAGTTCAGTTCAGCTTCATTACAGTCCCAGGGGGGCAACTGGTTTACAACGGAAAACAGAGTAATCATTAAAACACCGCACGCATAGGCTATAACAACAACTGAATAAAAATTAACAAAAAAATTAACAAAGAAGGACATTCAAATCGAGATAAATTCCGACATACATACGCTACCCGTCTTTTTTTAGTAAGCAATTTTAAAAAGTAATTTTTAAAGTAATTTGTTGGCTGTAGGAATGAATGAGCGTTTGTATTGGCGTGTCTTATCTTGATCAATCGATACCGGGTAGGCTACCAGTAGGGAAGAGCGGGAAATCGGAGTGTAGGGGATGAGCACAGTCTGAAATAACGGTCGTACGCAAAGGCTGTCTATCACATAACTGAGACAAAGACACCTGCTCCACGCCCCTGTTATCTTGCTGGCTTGTTCGACAATATGGTTCAGCAGCATTTCTACGTTTAATATTCAAGTTATAAAATAAGTGCAAAAACATAAAACAGAGTCGATAAAAGACTTATGAAACATTTTCATCAAGGTTTTGTCAATATGAAAAAAACCTGAGCTTCCTCAAACAAACAAATCATAGCATATTGCTGGCCCTTTTTACGCACAGATCAATCTAATGGCAGCTTGTTATCAGTAGTGCTGAGTTACTACCAGCGACCCTGGATTCTTCCTCCACCCCCCCCCCCCCGGTTCTTGGAACTTTACTGCAGCTGATTCACGGCAGCATCTCGTTGTCGCGAACCATGGTTTTACTCGTTTATTTTCCGATCCTTTCTTAGTTCTTATGCAGCGGTTTGTGTAATTGAACACAGCCCTGCTTTTTTTGTCCGAGAGGCCTGCTTGCTCTGTATTGATTCAGTTGGTGTTGGTTTTTAAATAGCCCCCCCCCCCTCCCTCCCAGGCTCTTCAGTAAAGCAGGTCCAGGTCTCTCCTCCATTGTTGTGGATGAGTCATAGCCTCCTATAATTACCCATAGGTTTCATATAGAGTCTGCAGGGCACGGGGGATGACAGGTGCACTGCATTGCTGTGCAGCCCAGCCTCTGTGCTAGAGGTTTGGGGGGGGGGGGGGAGGGGTGTTGGATGTGCAGCATTTTCTTTGACTTCCCTTTATGAGTCATATACACTTTTTATACTTCGCCCACCCACCCCCCACCTCCAGCCCTGGAAACAGTTAATAAAAAACAGTGCCAATATGTCAAATTTAAGGAAATTCTGAGGTCATTTTTTATGTCAGATGCTTTGAGGTCTGATGAAAGCATTGCACTTTACGTTCATACAATGTATCGCTCAATGCCAGTATTTATTTTATTGGTGCTGATTTAATAAGCCAATGACTGGGTTTTATAATGATGATATTCATGATTACATTATTATTATTTTCTGTGAGTGAGGTCATGCTTTTCAAGGCTGCCAGCCTTATGAAGGCCCCTATTAGTCACAGAAAAATGGATTTCCTTTTGTCCCTCAACGCTGAGAGTATTAAAAACCTGTCAGGATCATTTGTGATGCGCGGTTTCAAGATGTCAGCACTCGCATTTGGATGCTGTGGGAGAGAGAGAGAGGAGGGATCTGGGGGGTGGGCAAATTCTATGGATATGGACAAGAGCCAGGGAGTTCCGGGGGGTGGGGGGTTCCATTGTCACGAAAGTGTTCCGGGTTTCAAGATGGTTCCATTGTCACGAAAGTGTTCCGGGTTCCAAGATTCCGATTCAACATTCTTAATTCCGGGTTTTCATGTCCTTCGATGGGGAGGATAGAAAGATTTGTACCCCCACCTCGGTTCCTGGTTGGTGAGGGTTCAGCTGCTTCAGACCCACAGACGCCTGATATTTCAGACCGCTGCGGCTTTCGGCCAGAACGGAACGGAGAGAGCTCAGGCGACAAGCACTCCTTATGAGTTTCAAATCCTCGGACGTGCCCGCAAAAAAACAGCTGCTCTCATTTTTTGTCTCGTTGTGCCCTTTTGTGAAATACCGAAAGGTCACGCATTGGCCAGGTATGGGGCACCTGCTGTTGCTAAGGGGCTGTTAAACAGTGCTGAGCAGCAGGTGGTCTCTCTGTGGCTGGCTTCGGTTCTTTCATCCCGTATATGGATCTGTCTGGATTACATTTCTACACGTATTTGTCAATAAATGTTACATTTCACTCAGTGCTCTCAGATTTAAAAAACCAAGTACGCAATACTATTGAGTGTATATACTGGTATGTACTCCAATATAGCAGGCACCTGAAGGCACTGGAGACACATCAGCAGAAATGCCTGAGAAAAATCCTTAAGATCGGCTGGGAGGACAGACGCACCAACAATAGCGTCCTGGAGGAGGCCAACATCCCCACCATCACTGCCACCATCGCCCAACACCAGCTCAGATGGGCTGGCCATGTTATCCGTATGCCTGACTCGCGCCTGCCGAAACAAGTCCTATACTCCCAGCTCCTTGTAGGACGACTTGCCCCAGGAGGTCAAAAGAAAAGGTACAAGGATAACATCAAAGCAAACATCAAAAAGTGCCACATAGACATTCACACCTGGGAGGACACAGAAACCAACGGGGAGACCTGGAGAAATATAGTCTGTAAAGGAGCTGCACTCTATGACAACGATCTCCGCTGTGCTGCACAGGACAAGCGCAGACTCAGAAAGGAGAGAGCTTCCACCAAAAAGGTCCCAACTACACGCGCAACAACTACCACTCACCCCTGCCCACACTGCACCAAAATATGTGGTTCCAGGATCGGCCTCTTCGCCCACCTGAAGACCCACAAGGACCCTGAAGGAGGACAGTCATATTCGACCCCGAGTGATCGCCGATGATGATGATGATGACGACTCCAATATACTGGAGATTAAAACGTGCAAATCGCCAGAAACAAATTCTGAGGTAAAATTTGAATTCAAACTGTCAAAACTGTTTAAAAAAAAAACTGTAACTGTATCTTCCTTGGCCTCTGACAAGAGGTAACAGATTTGAGCTCAACAGACAGAAAATAGAATGAGAGAGAACTCTCTGGGAGTTAAGAGGTCTTCTTGCCATAATTGATTTGGCTGCTTCCCGGAATAATGTGCTGTGCTCTGTGCTGTGCTGTGTAGCATGAAGAGTAGTTATTTCCCCCTGTGAATAATGTTCTGTGCTCTGTGCTGTGTAGCATGAAGAGTAGTTATTTCCCCGTGTGAATAATGTTCTGTGCTCTGTGCTGTGCTGTGTAGCATGAAGAGTAGTTATTTCCCCCTGTGAATAATGTTCTGTGCTCTGTGCTGTGCTGTGTAGCATGAAGAGTAGTTATTTCCCCCTGTGAATAATGTTCTGTGCTCTGTGCTGTGCTGTGTAGCATGAAGAGTAGTTATTTCCCCCTGTGAATAATGTTCTGTGCTCTGTGCTGTGCTGTGTAGCATGAAGAGTAGTTATTTCCCCCTGTGAATAATGTGCTGTGCTCTGTGCTGTGCTGTGTAGCATGAAGAGTAGTTTTTTCCCCCTGTGAATAATGTACTGTGCTCTGTGCTGTGCTGTGTAGCATGAAGAGTAGTTGTTTCCCCCTGTGAATAATGTGCTGTGCTCTGTGCTGTGTAGCATGAAGAGTAGTTTTTTCCCCCTGTGAATAATGTACTGTGCTCTGTGCTGTGCTGTGTAGCATGAAGAGTAGTTTTTTCCCCCTGTGAATAATGTTCTGTGCTCTGTGCTGTGTAGCATGAAGAGTAGTTATTTCCCCCTGTGAATAATGTTCTGTGCTCTGTGCTGTGCTGTGTAGCATGAAGAGTAGTTATTTCCCCCTGTGAATAATGTTCTGTGCTCTGTAGCATGAAGAGTAGTTATTTCCCCCTGTGAATAATGTTCTGTGCTCTGTGCTGTGTAGCATGAAGAGTAGTTATTTCCCCCTGTGAATAAGGTCTGTGCTCGTGCTGTGCTGTGTAGCATGAAGAGTAGTTATTTCCCCCTGTGAATAATGTTCTGTGCTCTGTGCTGTGCTGTGTAGCATGAAGAGTAGTTATTTCCCCCTGTGAATAATGTTCTGTGCTCTGTGCTGTGCGGTGTAGCATGAAGAGTAGTTATTCCCCCCTGTGAATAATGTTCTGTGCTCTGTGCTCTGTGCTGTGTAGCATGAAGAGTAGTTATTCCCCCCTGTGAATAATGTTCTGTGCTCTGTGCTCTGTGCTGTGTAGCATGAAGAGTAGTTATTTCCCCCTGTGAATAATGTTCTGTGCTCTGTGCTGTGTAGCATGAAGAGTAGTTATTTCCCCTGTGAATAATGTGCTGTGCTCTGTGCTGTGCTGTGTAGCATGAAGAGTAGTTATTTCCCCCTGTGAATAATGTGCTGTGCTCTGTGCTGTGCTGTATAGCAGGGATCATCAACTCTGGCCCTCGAATCCAAATCCAGCCCTGGTTTTCTTTTCTCCCGGGTAATTAGTGCTACTGATTGTCCAGACTGTCTTCACACCTGACTCCCAGGTAAAGGGAGGGTGGAAAACCGGCCGTTCTCGGCCCTCGAGGACCGTGAGTCGCTGACCCCTGCTGCATAGCACGAAGAGTAGTTATTTCTCCCTGTGATGGAGGCTGGGGCGCCGTTGGCCCTGGGGGGTCAGGGTCCACATGGGCAGAACCCACTTAGGCTGGAGGCCTGGGGGGGGCTCACCTAATCGGCTTACTGTTCCATTCAGCCTGGCTGGGAGGAAAGCTATAATCTCATTAAAAATGATTTCATTCAAGACCTTTTAAAAAAAATAATAATAATATTCCAGGTTCTTGGGTTTCTTTGACAGCATATAACCCGTAAAGTTTTTTTTCTGTGAAGGTAGGTTAACCCTTATGCAGGGCTTCTGTGAAGGTAGCTAAACCGAAATTAAAGTGTGCCTGTTTGGAGAGAAACTTCCTTCGCCCGTTAGAAGCTGGCTGTGCCGTTTCCATCAGGCGGCGTCCCGCCGAGCCTCGGTTTGCCACGTGAGGGTTGCGGGGAGACACATTAAGCATGAATTTATTTATAAATCTCTGGATTAATAAAGGCGCTACAGGCTGAGCCGCCTGCGCAGATAAATCCCGACCGGGCGGGTCTGCGGCTTTCGTCTCGGTTGGCATTCTTGTAAATCCACCGCCGATGTTTTTCTGTTTGTGGTACGTGTGTGCGTCTGCGTGTTTTATTCAAGTGCTTTAAAAAAAAAAAAATACAGCAGAGAAATAAAAGCTGCCTGAAATGTCGACAGATTTATCTCACTCTCAGAATCTTTTATGTACCTTTGTCTCTGACCACACCCCACAGGCAGCTGGTGGCACATAGCGTTCAAGCAGGCCTCAAAGTTCAGAACCCGATGGAGATATATAATATATAACTAATTTTATTTTAAAACATTTTCGTAAAAGTGCGATTTTTTGAAGTTATTCTTTTGAAAAAAAACCTGCAAAACCTTTCAGCACTTGCAAAACTAGGAACACAACCAGCGATTGGTGCAAAACATAATACCATAACCAATCATTCACGATTCACTTGGGGCACAAAACAATGCAAGAAAAATGATTCTGACTGAAAACCCAGACCCTTAAAAACAGCGTGTTCCAAGGAATCTAGACATTCGGCCCTTCTCCAGGATGCCGACAGTTCCTCTGCTTAATTATCAGTGTCTTAACTTAGCATTACCAGCTTGGCATTCTGTACTAAGCAGAATCAAGCAAATTGGATTATTTGCTATTAGTAATCTAGTAATTATTAGTAAATTATTAGTCATTTTAATGTTTTAAATGGGCTAACCCCCCACCCCCACCACACTCTGACAGATGGAGATTTAAATTTCAAATAAAAATATCAGCAAGCTCTCATTAGCCAATGGGAAATAATAAAATCGTTTTTTGCTTGGAGGTTACCTTATTCTCTTCTGCTTATTCTATACACTATAATCCCGTTCACAGTATCCACAGTGAATGTTGTTTTGAAAATGTTGACTAAAATTTAAAATAGAAAAATGGGGGGAAAGAGGTGTAACAATTCCATATTCAAATTTCTTTTACTGATTTTTTTTACTGGCACAATGGCAGCAGTAAACGCACACCACACAATTTCGCTTTTTTTGTGGGAGAAAGAACGGACTAGTAACTCTCTTTATGGAGCAAGTCTGAAGTCAGGGATTTGAAAGAATGCTGAGACACTGTCACTTGCACCCAGGTGGTAATGATTTTTCGTCAAATGTCATGTACCGAGACACTGAGGCATGACACGGTTATATTGAACCGACCCCCGAGAATGACGGTTAATGAAGAGCCTCCAACCATGAGATGGTGAATAAAGACCTTCTTGGATATTCGTCAGATGGGTCAGATTGGAATGTTTTATCTTCAACGATGATGGAACGTACAACGCAAGAACATGGAGCTGAGCTTCTGGAGGGTCTAAAGAACATATGACTCCACCACACTGGAGAATTGGAATTTAGCGGGGGGGTGGAAAAAAATCACATTTTATTTATTTGGCGTTTTTCACGAAACTTTTGTCACAATATACCCTGACCTAAAACGCCTACAAAAGTGCGGTGCCAAGGAAGAATCCCCCATGTGGCATGATGTAACATAACATAACATAATGATGAGTACAGGCTATTCAGCCCAACAATGCTCGCCATTTTCCTGACTAAATTAGTGCTTTGATTACGGACAGACTAGATAGTATCTAACACCGTATCAAGCCTGGTCTTGAAAATCCCCAGAGTTTCTGCCTCTACTATGTGACCTAGCAGGCTATTCCACACACTGACTACTCTAACTCTTCCTAATGTCTGTATGGAATTTACCATTTCTAGGTTAAAAGTGACTCACACTGTGGTCTGTGTTGGCACACCAGATTAATGGCCATGTCAGATGTAGCTACACTGTGTCTGTATTACCAGTGTCCATAGGGTGCATGTTCTCTGCAGCAGTGTCCACTAACCCTGCCTGCGCCTCCTCTTCCTCCACGCAGAGGAAGATGACGTCGTGTCCATGGCAGACTCTACCATCACCGTCGACGACATCGAGGGGGAGCTCTTCAAGATCGAGCGGCTACGGGACGTCCTGGTGCGGAGGGAGTCGGAGCTGAGATACATGTGAGAGCGCCTCGCCCGCCGCTGAGCGTCCTCCCCCTGCGGCCCTGTTTTTTTGAGTAGCGTGAAAGTAGTGGGCGGGGCTATTGCATGCTGCCTCAATCACTGTAGCCTTCGCCTTCCAGCCTATGGGCAAATGAAATGACAAGAGATGGGGAGAGAGATGACGCAACTTCAGAGTATTTCGATTGAGCCTACAAAAACAAGAACTGAGATTGCCTTCCACTTTTAGAGCAGCGGCAAGGCCTAATTAGTCGAGTGCCGATTTCCAGGCGAAATGGATTCCCCCTGCTCTATAGCCTATGGAGACTCCCCACAAAACTGGGCTGGTTGCTGTGCATCAGGTCACCCAATCATATACCCTACGTCTGATTGGCTACACAATTCCTTACATTCCCCTTCGATTTCCTCAGGTTGTTCCTCCGCGTAGGAATTAAATTTTTTAGGTGGTTCTGGGTATTCATTCGTTCTTCTTGCCGGAGCAATGATTCAAAAAATTTTACTCGCCGAGAACAGCCAACGGCTTGACTTTCTGACAGTGCGCCTTCAATGTGGAGTTTTTTTTTAATTTTTATTGGAGAACTGCAACCTACTGCCTAGAAATGTCAAAGTGTTCCTCTTCAGTGGCTGCCTACAGTGGAGGGTTTCTTTCTTCAAATTACATGGGTCACGGCGTCCCAGTCCAGCCCCATGGGCCATCAGACACCCAGCAAATGGATGTACCCCCCCCACCCCTCCCCCCTTTTTAAATGACCCCGTCCATTACGCAGAATCTCAGTTTGGCGCATCAGAAAAGCTCCTTTTCTCTCCCCTTTTCTCTCTTTCCTCCGCTGCCAGGAATCTCCAGTTTCAGCCTTTCTGGAGCTAGCCATGCGTGAGGCACTGCTCCAGAGCACGCACTCCTCCCGTGCGTTCCGTGTGCTAGCCATTGTGCACCTCACAACAGGCCAGGGCTGTACAGACGAGCTAGCGCCGGTAGGAAAAGAAAAGCATCCCGCTGGCTGACGGCTACTGCTAGCCTGTGGGCTTCCGTTGCGTCAGTGGGAGGAACTGATGCAGCTGTAACCCATAGAGCCCTGACCCATTTGAACCCACCCCTTGTATGTTGTATGAGGCCAACTATGCCCTGCTGTTGTGGTGTCCCCATTGTAGTGACAGTGTAGTATAGCGGCAGCGTAGTATAATGGGTAAGGAACTGGGCTTGTAACCTAAAGGTCAGCGTCCAACCCAGGTTCCATTCCCGGGTAAGGACACTGCCGTTGTGCCCTTGAGCAAGGCACTTAACCTGCATTGCTTCAGTACACATCCAGCTGTATAAATGGATGCAATGTGAAAATGCTATGTAAAGAAAGTTGTGTTAGTCGCTCTGGATAAGAGCGTCTGCTAAAACGGCTGTAATATAACGTAATGTTAGTGGGCTAATGAGATAACCGTGGCAGGAAAGGCTGCGACGGCAAGGCCACCCATGATCAGAGCCTTTAATGACCCAGCCAGGGGTAATTAACTCCACGCTTTTCATGATCCTTCCGCAGGATGGATGACATTCAGCTGTGCAAGGAAATAACGCGGCTGAAACAGGAACTCCAGAAACTGGTGTCCATCCCAGGTACCGTCCACGTTTCACAGCGTTTGGGTGTTTATATTGTATTTGTTCGTTTTTTTTCACCTTCATCAAGATTATTGCGCACACAAAAAAATGTTGGTTTTAACTCTGGGTATTCTTCGTTTTTATTGTGTATCGTTGATGTCCATCTGGTCTGATTTTTCTGTGTGTAGGGAGCTGCCCTCTTGGGCAGGGCTCTGTTTGAAAAGAGACTTTGTAGAGTGAGACTGCCTGGTTAAATAAAGGTTAGAACCCATTTTTTTTTTTAAGCAAACGAAAACTCAGATGACATACGGGGGAAACCGCTGAGGGAAACGTCTTCACGCGCTCTCGCCGTGTTCTTCACGCCTGAGTGTCGTCTGAAAGTGTCGCGTCCTCGAGGGTTTGTTGCTCTTCGTGTTTTTTTGAAACTGAAGGAAGGTTCTGTGTCAGCTGAGCGCTTCCCTACGTTTGCGGCGATGCAAAAGGCGTTCGAGCGTTTTCTCTGCGCCGCTGAGAAAGAAGACCGCGGCGGGAATTAAACATTTAGGCACTTAACCGTCTGTGAGATTTAATCAGCCACACTGTGAGCGTCAGAAAGGTCACCCGGTAGGAGGACGTATGGATGTTATACTGAAAACAGGACGTGGGGGTGGTGGGGGGGGCTAACGCGGGTGGGTGTTGATGCAGTGAGGAGCCCCCCCCCCCCAGACCCTGTGCTAATGGCGGACGTATGCGGCAAACCCCACGGGGTGAGGCGTAAACGTTGCCCAGCGATGAAGGGATTCAGTTGGCTGTAAATGGCAACAGCGACCCCTATGGTCATTTTGAGTAGGCGAGGCGTAAACGTCGCCCAGCTATAAAGGGATTAAGTTGGCTGTATAAATGGCAACAGGGACCGCTATGGTCATTTTGAGTATGTGCGATCGTCCTGCGTCCAACTGCACTTTACTCTCACTCAATAACCACTCAGTAACTCAGCTGCTGGATTGCTGGGTTTGAAATAGCAGAGACTGACTGCGGGTGTTTTGGAGGACATGGCTGCTAGTCCTCCCAAATTTTTCAGAGGTAGGGTGACCGAATGGATTTCAGGAAGAGAGGACAAGTCGGGTGGGCGTTATGAACAATAATACCAGACTATTTGTTTTTATGCGGCCTTTGGAATGAGCAAATCTGAACCTGACATTTTAGGAATTTAGAAATCCCGCCTGGAAGGATATGTTCAGTCCCAAATCGAAATGAAAGCGAAATGAACGGCACTCACTGGAATACTTTATCGCTTTATTGCATCCATAAATAAAAATATTTTTTGGCACCTTCAGCACACCGAGGCAGGCTTAGGTTGAAACGTTTGCGCACGTCAAGCCTTCATTCACGGACGCAACAAAACGACAGTTTATAATATTCTAGTGCGTGCTGTCAGTTTCTCTCTTTCATTTATAGTTTGTGGGCTTCAGCACCCTACTGTCAGTTAATACGCTTGAGTGAGCACGTTTACTTGGTTGATTTTCCAGTCCCAAATAGAAGAAATGTGTGGGCAAAAGATGTGTGTTCAGCCTATTCAGGGAAATTTGTTGTCATGGGGATTGCTAGAGCTAGTTAATAATCATAGATTTCAGGTACGCTAAAATTTGAGCAGTCCAAATTTAAGGAAATTTTTTTATTTATTTATTTTTTTTTAAGTGAAAAGGATTTTAAACAGTCAATTTTGAGGAATGGAATGATGGGATCTTTTTCAAGATAACTAGGCAGTTTTTATGCGAGTTAAAATTTTCTGTAAAAGAAACGCAATGCGATCAACCCCGTCGAAAACATCTCAAAGCATTATTTTCATCTGGCCATCAAAGGCGCAGACATCTGGTGCTGTTTTATCTCGCGCGATGGCAATCGCTTTTATGGTTTGTTAAATGACAAAAAGAGAAAAGAGCAGGCAAGATGAAGACACAGGGGAGAACGGGAGGGTGCAGGGCTTCCATTTTCTTTAGAAATGTGGCTTTGTGTCATCTCTCTCTTTGAAGTATCAATTCAGATGTTCCCTCGCTCTCCCCCCCACCCCCCCCCCAATGCAGACAAGGACAAATCAAACGAGGACAGACAGAAGGAGGACGAGCTGCTCCAGCAGATCCACAAGCTGGTGGAGACCAGGGACTTCCTCGTGGACGACGTGGAGTTCGAGCGGCTGAGGTGACGTGGCCGACGCCGTTCGTTGGTTTGCGATGATTTTCGGGGAGGGGGGTAAATGTCGAAAAAATTTAATTTTTCCAGTCCCTGTTTATGTGGTCAGGCAAGTTGTCGGCATAGCAGAGCTTCTGAAGAGGCTTGTCTTCATATAAACTGGGCATTGGGGATTTGTCTAGCACGCCGAAGCGCTCACGCTCAAAGCTCTCTCCCTGTTTACCGCACAGTCCTCAGCTAGAACCGCATAACTGAAGCTCAGGAAATCCACCATCTCTCCCTCCATTTTGTTTTCTCACAGAACCGAATCGGGTGCGTTTTTTTCTTTTTTTGAGTGCGAGTTTACAAATACAGAGAGGACACGGTGAATGGGTCAGACCCAATGCCCCATTTCTGGGTTTTGACATATAAATGACCTTCTGCGCGCTAAGGCCTGGCTTCTGAGACAGGAGAAGCTGGCATACAGTATGGAGTATAGCAGAGAGGAGAGCGGTTACACAAGAGGCTTTGTTGAAAAAACAGTATGGCCTCGCTTGTATGTGTATGTTTGTGTGTGTGTGTGTGTGCGCGTATGTGTGTGTGCATGTTTTTATGGGGGATATGAAAAAAAAGAACAGAAACAGTCACTTTCCATGGTAACCACAGTGGATGTATTCTCTGTGGTTGCAGTAGTCAGTCTGTTCACCGTATTTACTGTTGCAAATATTCTCTAACAGGGAAAGAGAAGAAGACAAAGAGATGGCTGAATTCCTGCACTCAAAACTTCCCAAGCGCATGAAGAAAAAGAGTAGGTGTCTATTCCTACACGATATACTGGGGTATGCAATGCACAATGTACAATATAATAAATAGACAATATATATTGCGGTATACACTGTAAGACTAGCCTTTTAATCCGTACATTTTAGTTTTACTTTGTAGTGCTCGCACATATGATGGTGATTATGATGATGTTGTTGACGATGATGAGGATGATAAAGGTGTTCTAAGCCTGTTGTTTGCCTCTTCGTCCCTGCCCAGTGATACCCATAAAGGACCTAGTTGTTAGATGGCACATAAATGACATTCTAAGCAAATGAGACACCAAGGCAATCTAGAATATAATTTTGTAATTCACAATGAGTCATTGCTGCTACCATGTCTGTGAGTGGGACTGGCGCTGTCAGTGGTTCTGAGGATGCTGATTGGCCAGTGCCCCACATTCAGGACCAGACGTCTGTGTCCTTGTGCACTCTTCCCAGCATCACAAGGCAATACATTTTTTTTGCCGCTTGTCCTTCATTTTATCAATACCAGTGTCCATGTGCAAACACGTCCACAATGTATAACACGTATCTAACGTGCGTGCGTGCGTGCGTGTGTGCATATGTGCGTTTGTGCATGTGTATAAATATATTCCCACATACAATATGTACTAGTGCTCGTTGCTGTACCCTTCGCTGTCAATTCAGGCAGGCAAGCATGTGCTCTCCTCTGAAGCATGTGATTTGGCTGCGGCTTCTTATCACGCCGCTGCGCTCACACAGACATGAGGCAGAGGAAGACACTGCAGGCAGCTCAACAGGCAGACTTGCAGTCACTTGCAGGCAATGGTGGTTGCTGCTGACTGATGAGATGCCCTTATCCCACTGAGCCGAAGCCTCCCATCCCTAGGCAACGCCAGAGCCAATGGGGCACGGATCTGCTGGGTTGGTGGCCAGATTCAAAATCTAGATCATGGGGCCAGTTTGTGCACTGGAATGGTGCTTTAACAGGATGACCCACCCAGCAGCCCATTGGTTGATAATTTTGAGGCAGCAACCAATATTACATTACATTACATTATAGGCATTTAGCAGACGCTCTTATCCAGAGCGACGTACAACAAGTGCAATATACAATATCAGCTCAACCCTATGTAGGACTGGACTGCCCTTACTTTTTCGCATTCACACTGGGTATTGTATATTATTCTGGTAAAGTGAAAAGCCCTTAAGTACTCTCAAGTCACTTCTTCTTTTTTTTGTTGCTGTGGAGAGGATACTGAAGTGGCAGCTTGTTCACTCTTGCTGTGTTCAGAGTTGTTTCAGCCGGAGATCGCGTCTCTGTTAAGCGTTTCTGCCGTCGTTCCAGGTGCCGGTCAGCGCAGGAAGGTGACCTCCAGAGCGCAGCAGACGTCCTCTCCGTTTGTGGCCAAGACCGGCCTCACCCTCCTGAAGGAGTGCTGCGGATTCACCTGCTCCGTCATGTAGGGCGCCACCTGGTGGCGGCCACCAGCGTACACAGGAAGACCAAAACAAGACCAAAAAAAAACAAAAAACTGAGGTGTTTGTCGGAGGAGTAGGAAAAACGAGTGGAGGGCGGATGTAACGTGGGACCCAGGGTGCAGGTGGACTGTAAGACATATGGTGGCCAGGGGAGGGCAATGTGGAGGAGTAGGGGGCAGTGGGGGCAGAACATGAACATTTTGTCTGTTTCAAGGTCTGTCTCAGGCGTGTGGGCCTGTAATTGTGTGTCCGTCCCCCATCTGTTTATTTTTTGGGAAAATCACAGCCCGCAGGCGCACTGTCAGGTGGCCATCCATCCATCCATTCTGCACATCTTCCCAGTGCTCCTCATAGGCCTGCTGTCGAGCAGGCGCCCGTCATCACCGCACCGTCAGCTCGCTGCCAAAACTACATTTCCCATGAGGCTGCACGCAGCTGAACCGTCGCTTGACTAAACGCATCTCTGACTTAGAGGCTTGTCAGCCAGCGCTGGGAGAGCCAGAAAATGAATCTGGCAATCTGTGCATTCAGGTACGTCTTCTGCAGTCCACCACAGTGCCCCCTGGCTGCAGGAGACGGAACAATAGCCCAGCATTCCAACCTGCGCCAAAAAACATAAAACATTAAACGGCAGCATGGCTGATTTTCTCACAAAACGAAAAGCCAGTGGACGATCAGTGATGGTGCTAGGGGAGATCAGCATATGCGGCAAGAGATGAGATATTGGTCAGAGGACGAGGGCTAAGGTGAACAAGGAGGAGGGGAAAACATTTTATCACTGTATTTTCATTAGAGGAGGAGGGATAAAAGGATAAAGTCTGCCAGATATAGTTTTCATCACTCCAAATCCCCAAAGGGATTCTCGAGGCTTGGCTCCAGCACCCTTGAATGAATGGTTCTTCGCTTGGTTGTCAGTTGCTTATGCCCGCTCATTGGCTCGTTTAAAGAAGGTTGGTAGGGTTATTGGGTGTAGAGGTCTCACAGCGCACATGGGCACTTCACATAACAGACCTCTGTCATCTGAGTAAGAACAAGAGCCCTGGATCTTCATCTGCAATTGATCGGGGGGGGGGTGCCACGAACAGTGGCAGTCAGTGGCTTTCATTGACAAGTTGGGGGGAAAAAAACCGGCTCCTTGGACTTTATGTGGCTTCAATGTGACTTTGAGTTGCACCAACAGCATCGTCTGTGGTCTGTGGTGTTTGTGCTGGAGGGCGGCCATGATTAAAGTTGACGGTGTCTGAGTTTTGGGTCTGGTGATTTTACCCTGTGAAGGCTGCTGGTCAGGGAAGACTTGTCCCTCTGGCTCTTCTACCTTCTTCACTTTCTCCGCCTCTCTCATATTTTCAAATCCAACGTGTCCGTCTTTGTTCTCCGTTCGGTTTGACCAATTCACCATCCATCTTTAGCCGCATCTAGGCCTCACTGTGTTGCAGCAGCTATGCTTCGCCATTGTGCAGAAGCAGCACTGTGCGTGCTTCCATTTGCTTCATGAGTCTCTGGCCCTGCTTCTCCACTGGCTTTTCATTTGTAGGCCACGTTTGTCTCACAGTTGAATTTTGCGACGAGCGACGACTCGCAAAGTTCAACGAGTAAGACGATTTATGCGCCGTCCATAAATTCTGAAATACTGTAAGGAGCAATTTCATTACCGACTGCTTATTGTTTTTTTAATGTATTTTCACAAAATTACTAGATGCTCCATGGAGATGGCATTTCAAGCAGTGTTAAAAAAAAAAAGAAAAATCTTATTAAAAACTCTTTCTCTTCCACCTCTTCTTTTTTTTCTCACATTTACTTTTCCATACGAAAATAGCTGCTGTGGGCTGCTGGGTAGGGTAGCACGCTCTGTAAAAAAATGGCGCTTCCGGTGCATGAGGAAGCGCCGCGGTCTCGGATGGAATCCAGCCAGTGCCAGTGCCAGTGCCGACTGTGACTGGCAGCCCCGCCCGGCAGGGGCAGTGCCCACTGTGGCTGGCAGCCCCGCCCTGCAGGGGCAGTGCCCACTGTGGCTGGCAGCCCCACCCTGCAGGGGGCAGTGCCCACGGTGGCTGGCAGCCCCGCCCGGCAGGGGCAGTGCCCACTGTGGTTGGCAGCCCCGCCCTGCAGGGGGCAGTGCCCACTGTGGCTGGCAGCCCCGCCCTGCAGGGGGCAGTGCCCAGTCGCCTTCACGCCATCCAAGGATCACGGGAGGGATTCAGTCAGCGGGGATGGCAGTGTTCCTTCCTCGAGTGATCCCGGTTGTGCCGCCCGGGTGCCCGCGCTGTGCCCTCTGCCCGTGCGTATGATTGGGTCTCCTTCGTCCCCCACCCACTCACAGCTTGTGGCTGTGTAGTATGACTGGGTAGGGAACTGGGCTGGTCTCACCTAAAGCAACCTAACCTCGAAAAGGTCGAAGGTTCGATTCCCAGGTTGGACACTGTCGATCTACCCTTGAGCAAAGGTACTTAACCTGCAGTGCTCCAGCATATACCCAGCTGTATAAATGTAAAAAAAAAAAAGAAATTAAAAAAAAGGTTGTGTAAAAAGGTGTGTAAGTCGCTCTGGATAAGAGCGTCTGCTAAATGCCTGTAAATGTAATGAAGTGTAATGAGATGTGAGAAAAGCAGCAGACATCATGTGTTTCAGAGAGGTTCTGCAAGGTGACTTCCCCGGGGCTGGAGGCAGGGGGCGCCTGTGAGCACGCTCGCATGTTCTTTGCGAATTGGACAAATTCGGGTGGGATTGGAGATACCAAATTTATTATTGAAAAATAAATAAAATAATTTTTAAAAACCTGCTGTTCTGGCGCAGGCTATAGGCTATAGGGCAGCCATCCCTTAGCCCCGTGTGTTTGGGGCTGTGATCTATCGCCATGGCGCTTTCTGCTCTGTGTGTGTGTGTGTGTAGGGATTTTCTTTTTAGCACAAGTTGTTGAGCTTTAGCACAATTAGAGTCCCCGCATATCAGAGTTGTGAAAATGGCGTGTTGCCATGACGACCGGCGGCGGGGTCGACCATCCCTCCCTCGGGTCCGGTCCTAACGCGCGCGTCCATTTTGTGTCACGATGTCTAACGTTCGATAGCGTAAAATATGTGAGATGTTCGCCGTTGCAAGTTTATCTGAGGGGGAATGTGAAAAACGAAAAGGCTATGTATTTTTATATTTGACAGGAAGTGGTTGCATTTATTTCTCGGTTCAGGCAAATGTATTTTTTAGCATTTTTGTGTTATTTTAATAGTAGGTGCTGCAATATGTGGAATTACTTTTAAATATTGTGATTAATAAGTTGTAATATTAATGAGTTGTGATGCTGTTTCAGCACGCATGCTTGAATAAACTGTGGAAATACATTCTGTGTACCTGTGTGCATCTGTGTGCAGTAGCATTGCCTGCTGCATCATTAATGCATCACTTCAAATTTTTTAAAATCTGTTTACATGATGCGTGTGATTTTTGTTGCCATGTTCTCTATTGAACGAGGAGAAGTCGTGTTAAAAATTGTGCCGTGGATAAGAAATCAAAACATTTCTGGACCAATTCGGCTCAGCCTTTGGTCCAACCCGCCCAGAACCCTGTTTGAGTCCTTTTCGGTAATCGTCATGACAACAGCCCTGGAACGCAACGTAGCACAACATTATCCAGCTGTTGTTAATGACACACACACACACACATACACACACACAAAATACCAACATTTTTATTTCCCATTTAGTTCCCTGCTCTACGTGTAAGGATGACTCATAGCAAAGTCAGGCTTGTTGTGATTCATGACCTGCCAGCACTACTGAAAACTTGATCCAAGCCGAACTCAGTGGCCCCATGAACCCAGACAACAACAAGAAGGTAATGCCTTGAATAAAAATAAAAAAAACAATATCATAAGAAGTTATTTAAAAATGTTGTTTTTCCAAATCCGAATGTTATCTCAAAATCGCAGAGCTAAGCATTCCTCTAAAGATGGTGAGTCACCCCAGAATGCACTGTGGCCTGACGCCAACTACAATTTCTGTATTTTCAATGTATTTTCATTTCAATTTGCTTTAATTTTTATAGCCCTTTTTAGAGACTTACTACAGGCAAGAAACCGAGTAAAACAAGCAAACCGAGCAAACACCAGGCCCGAACCCTCAAATAGCGAGTACATGAGGTAAAAAAGAAAAAAAAACTCCCAAACGGAAGGTCATGAGGAAAAATGACACTCTGCTGCCCCCTACTGTCAGAACCCAGTTGTCTTTCAGTGTGTATATTCGTTTTCCTGTTTGGTATTTTATTAAATGTATAATTTAGTTCAATAAATACTATATATTTCAAGAAATTAAAACACGATGTTCCTTTTGTGATTCCACTGTGTGCCTGTGTGTGTGCATATATACAGTATATACATACACAGCATGACCAAAAGTACGTGAACACTGGACATCCAACATCTCATCCAAAATTATGGGCATTAATATGGAGCTGGTCCACCCTTTGCTGCTATAACAACCTCCACTCTTCTGGGAAAAAGCTTTATACTAAATGTCGCATCATTGCTGTATGGATTTGCTTCCATTCAGCCAGAAGAGCATTAGTGAGGTCGGGCACTGGCAGGGCGATTAGGCCTGGCTCGCAGTTGGCGTTCCAATTGATCTAAAAGGTGTTGGGTGGGGTTGAGGTCAGGGCTCTGTGCAGGCCGGTCAAGTTCTTCCACACCCCCTATCTCTCTGTTTGACCTTTAACCTTCCCTAATTTATTTGCTGTTACAGGCTGGCAGTTGTGTTTTTCTGGTTATCGTAGTTTGTTTTGTTGTAGTTCCCATCCATTTGGTGAGATCTTCGGTCTCCCCCTTTTTTTGGTAGTTTTATTGACTTGCTGACTGGTCTATTTTCGGTTCTTTGTTCTTCAGTTTCATAAAAAATTTTTTAAAAACCATTCCTAGCCAAAATGCTAATTTTTGGCAGCTTTGTATTTCGCAGTATAGTGGGGGTGGGTGTTAGACAGTGCTGTGCATTAACCTAGAACTTAAAAGGGGGCTTGTCCAGGATTGGGCTGTAGGAGGAATCTTTAACTCCGATCCCGGAGGGCCGCTGGGTCGGCTAGTTTGTGATGTGTTCCCGCACTTAAGTCCTTCAGTCATTGATTGGCTACAGAGTCTGCTTTCCTTGCTTCCATGGCCTGCTCATTGAAAGGAAATCGCAAAAAGTAGCAGAGGCTGTGGCCCTTCAGGACTGGAACTTTGAGACCCCTGGACTTCAGCAGTATGTTGTCTTTTTTAAAGTTTCTATTTTGGATCTCTGTAGCACACTTTGTTCTTGGTTCCTTCAAGACGTCACTTTGTTTTGAAGAAGCTGCTAGTTCCCCAATCCCCCCCCCCCCCCCTTTCCTGTGGCCTGTTTGTATTTTGTGTTGTGGGTAGCTCCATTTTCACATCTCCCTTGGAGTGTGTTGACTGAATTCTGTATCTGGGGAAATTTTCCCTTTCATTGGTAGCTGTGTCTTCTCCCTCGTTCCAAAGGCAGAGCTTTGGTCAGTTGTGGTAGACTTTGCAAAAATGATGTCACTTGTGCTTCCTGTTAGGATGATATTTGAGCTAAGGTTGTATGTACTGGTTGAAACAGGGGTTTTTGTCAGGCAATCTAGCAAAGGGCACACAGTTTAGCAGTCACTCCTTGAGCTTGCAAGAGCGCATGCTTAGTCAGGCAGAGATAAACTCTTTGCTACAGACTTGGCTTTCATCGTCATCAAACTTGAATGGAGTTTGCTTATTTGTTGAAAGTCGTTTCTGCAAGCTTCTTCACTATTCACAGAATGTTAATGGCTCCTGTTGTTCTAACTTGTACCACTAGACGGGGCTATTTGTTCTGTGCTCTGAAAATAATTGCACCTGTCCTATGGTCATTTTCTCGTTTCTGAATTGGAATGTCCTCTTTCACCACTAGATGGTGCTTTTGATCCACGTACAGCATGGGCATATTTGGAGGACGTGTGTGTGTGGGAGCATCAGCAGTTTCTAAAGAAGTAATGAAGACCTCCTAATTTTGATTACATAAAATCACCTGTGTGAAATGAGATTATATTAACTTTTTTTTAATGTAAAAATTTTAAGCCAGGAGAAACTGCTTGCATTTGGAATGGGAAAGCTCATGCACAGTACTGTTATAAAAAGTTGTTACAATTATGAGTCCAAGAAGCGGCTGGCAAAAATGGATTCTACTCCAGTTATGTAAATTATGCGTGAACTGGCATGTGTGTGTGTGTGTGTGTGTGTGCCAGCAACAGTAGGTGAGCAGTGCTAGTAGTTCCACCGTGGGCATGTGGCTCAGAAAACAGCTCTGTGGGCAGATCAATTAGTAATAGGCTTTTAGCCATGGGCAAAACTTTTGAGATGAAAGAAGATAAAGACTTCAAGACTGAAGATGACTTTTAAAGTCATAACTTTCTAGATTAAAGCCAAATGTTCCAACTTAAAATAAATTTTTACTTTTGAAAAACGTTGAAAAAAAAATTGCCCTCTTGTGCTCTTTTGAAAGCTGAATTAATCAATTATGGACAAATGTAAATCTTCAGAGATTTAATTAAAACATTGGAGAGCGACCGTCCTGTAGGTTTTCACTCTGACCCTGACAAAGCACTCCTCACTCAACAGCTAGAGCTCTCATTGAGCTGCTAATTAGTAGACTCGGGTGTGCCAAATTAAACGGTTTAAACGGAAACCTTCAGGGTGGTAGATCTCTAGGAACGGGGCTGGTTGGAACTTGTCTCGGCATTCAGGGGAAAACCCGGCTCCATTTGGCCGACTGGGACACAGCCAGGCTATGAACCTGTGCTGTATTAGGGTTAACCTGGTCTGTTTATGTCACAACGTCCCTCAAATTTCCTACGCCTCTAGACGTCTAGATTCTGGCTTTTGCTCAGTGGCAGAGGTCCAACAGTATGTAAAAATGTAAGCTATCTTGCTTACGCATTTTTTGGAAGCCTGTCTCCTTGGTTGATGATGATAATAATAATAATAATAATAATAATAGATAATTCCCTGGCTTGATAATTCAATGCCGACATCCTTCACGTCAAATGCCTCAGCCATTTTGTGCCAGGGACTGGGTGGAGTTACCGAGAAGACTCTTCCTCACCCTAGGACTGGCTCTTCCTCATCCCTCTCTCATTACTTGGTCACACAAGTTGAGATTCTCACACCACAGCTTGTCACAGGTGGAGGACTAACTATTAAAGATCAGGTTTATCTACCTGCTGGAGTTTCACTGCAGTCGACAGTATGATTTGTGACAAATTCTTGAACTTGCAGAAAAAAAAAACGTACATTGACCGGAGCTTACTGATCTTAGTGAGGATTTTAGATATTTCTCACAAAACCGATCCTTTCTCAGTTGCTGTAACTCATTGGGTTGGGTGTTGGGTGTGGATGTACATCTCTGACTGTGACTAAACGTTGAATTCTGGTAAACAGTCTTTTTTTTTTTTTTTAAAGTGATGCCATTGACAGGTGTCACTTCCTGCCGATCTCTTCTGTACACATACAGCAGCTGCAGCAGCTGGCGCTAGGACCCAGCAGCCACCATGTCACCTACACTAAGGTTTTCCACCCGTTATGTTGCCCTCGCTGCTTCATGGTTGTGGGCAGTCTCCGGTCCCTGCCCCCCATCCACTTCCCCCCTACCACACCTACCCCCTACCACACTGCAAAATGCCAGCCACAGTGCCAGACACACCCAGTGTCTTGTTGTGAGGACCCTAGGGAGTTCACTCACACAGAGAGCAGCTCCCCTACCCAAATCACCTCCCCGCCTCCCCCCCCCCCACACAACCCCACCCTGGTCTGGCATGAGCCCTGCAGTGCTTCTGCCTTTCTGACTTCCTCTAACACAGGAAGCTGGGCCTTCTCCGCTTCTGTTTCTGTGGTTTTTTTTTTTCTTTTTTTTTTTTTTTTGGCCGACTCGTGCAGGCGACGCCTCCCCTCTCCCAGCATCCTTCAGGGGCTGTGAGGTAACCGCACAGAACGCAGTGCTGCGACAGCTCCGAAAAACGATTCGCCCCTTTTTGTTTTCGTCGTCCCGCTCGCGCTGAGTTCTTGTCGGCCTGGACGCCGGTTTTGGAAGATGCCGCTTCGTTTCGGACCGTCGACCCGGAGTCAGACCAACCGCGAGAGCTCGACGGAGGTCACGGCGCCCCGCTGCCTCTCACCGACGCGTTTCTAGAACACCGAGGAATAACCGACCGAGGAGTAACTCGGTATTCGTTGAAGCGCTCATCGCCAACCGCCAACATCGTTTCACGAAGCCCCTCGTGTGTTTTGGCTGTTTTTATTTTCTTCTGTGGCCTGGTCTCGGACTGGACCTGTGGAGGTCTTCAGAGCTGGGCTTCAGAGCTAGGCTTCAGAGCTGGGCTTTAGAACAGGACTTTAAAGCTGGGCTTTAGAACAGGACTTTAAAGCTGGGCTTTAGAACAGGACTTTAAAGCTGGGCTTTAGAAGAGGACTTTAAAGCTGGGCTTTAGAACAGGACTTTAAAGCTGGGCTTTAGAACAGGACTTTAAAGCTGGGCTTTAGAACAGGACTTTAAAGCTGGGCTTTAGAAGAGGACTTTAAAGCTGGGCTTTAGAACAGGACTTTAAAGCTGGGTTTTAGAACAGGGATTTAAAGCTGGGCTTTAGAAGAGGACTTTAAAGCTGGGCTTTAGAAGAGGACTTTAAAGCTGGGCTTTAGAACAGGGATTTAAAGCTGGGCTTTAGAACAGGACTTTAAAGCTGGGCTTTAGAACAGGGATTTAAAGCTGGGTTTTAGAACAGGGATTTAAAGCTGGGCTTTAGAAGAGGACTTTAGCGCTGGGTCTCAGAGCGGATTTTGGGGACTCTGGATTGCCTGGGCCTGGGATCCCTGAAGACTGTGCTGATGGGGAACGCTGCGGGGAGCGCCGAGCAGGCCGCCGCGCCCGAGCCCCGGGCCACGGTGGCCGTCCCCTCCCCCTCACCTCTGCAGAAGCAGGCCCCCTCCCCAAAACTGCCCATGCCCCCCGATGAGGAGCTGGAGGAGAGATTCAACACAGTGCTGGTGAGTTCAGTGCAGGGACGGAGCATCAGTAATCCCTCTCTCCCTCTCCCTCTCTCTCTCTCCCTCTCTCCCCCTCCCTCTCTCTCCCTCTCCCTCTCTCTCTCTCTCTCCCTCTCTCCCCCTCTCTCTCTCTCTCTCTCTCTCTCTCTCCCTCCCTCTCCTCCTCTCTCTCTCTCTCTCTCCCTCTCCTCTCTCCTCTCCCTGCCTCCTCTCTCTCTCCTCTCCCTCTCTCCTCTCCTCTTTCTCTCTACTCTCTCTCTCTCTCCCCCTTTCTCTCAGTCTCTTCTTTCTCTTTCCACCTCTTGTTCTCTCTTACCGTCTTTCTCCTCCTACCCCCCTCTCTCTCTCTCTCTCTTTCTCAATTTTTCTATCGCTGTCTGTCACACGTACACACACACTTACACACAGATTTCTCATTTTGGTTTGAGTACACCCAGATGCCCTTTGTGCTTGAGCTCAATGCTGAATCAATATCCCATGCAGCAGCAGCTACTGTGTCACTGCAACCATAAAACCAGTCCTGTCCATTTTTAACAAGCAGTTTAAAATGTTTTAATTTAATGACTTCAGCGAACATTTGCGCTGTGGGAGAGCCCAGCTTTGCATCGTTTCATTGCAGTTAAATGCAGTCAGTGAGGAGAGGCAAGGTAACGGGGAATGGAGATATATCACAGGTCACTGACCAAAAAATCTCTTTGTCATCATCTTAGTATTATCCAGGTTTTAATTGATTATTGTGTTGCTTCAATTCCCCAAATTTTAATTTAATTGTTGGCATGAAATCATCACCCTTTCTGAAGGACATCCAAAGTGAGAAATTTGCCCTCCTGCCACAGTCTCTCTGTGGATTCTGTCAGCGTTCAGAGTGAACCGGAGTTTTGGGTTTCAGCCCTCTACGAAATGTGAATGTTTCGTCAAAGAAAAAAGGGCCAGACATTGCTGAAACTATCAACACGTTACAAAAAGGGGGCACAAGACTTGATTTATAACCTCGTGATTCACTGTTTCCAGAATTGTTTTGTCATGTGTGAAAACGTAAAAGGACAGAAAGGGTTAATGACGGCTTCATCCCCAAACCAGTGCAGTGCGTGCAGATGATTTGTTAGAAACGCCGTCTGAGTGCGTTGCAACACCCACACTTCCCGTACCCAGGGAAACAGAACTGACTGTAGCCGACTTCTCAAAACAAAACAAACAGTGGAGTACTCGTTGTCCACTTTAATACACTGCTTAAGTATCATAATACACAAGCCCATATAGCAGCATATACGTTTATTTTGCTTTGTGACATCAAACTCTTTATCGTGCTTATTCCTAATTGTGTTTTTGGAAGTCTTCATTATTCAGTGGTGCTTTTTTTTTTTTTTTTTTTTTACAGCAGCAGGAACATAAATCAAATCAAATTTTATTTGTATAGCGTATTTTACAGCAGTTGTCACAATACGCTTTACCGACAACCCTGGCCTAAACCCCCACAAGCCTAAGGCAACAGTGGCAAGGAAAATCTCCCTGTGGCAGATGGGAAGAAACCTGGGAAGGAACCAGGCTCAAGGGGGAAACCTATCCTCCTCTGGTCGGCTCAGGGTGCCGACTGGTGACCAGCATGTCAGCCAGTTTATGCACAAGATATGATACGTGATGTGGAATAATCTTTTAGTCTTGACTTTGCACGTAGTTCTGCTGTGGAAATGCACAAAGTGTATCTGACAGGCAGTTTGAAATCGGCAGATAAATTTCGAGCTTGGCCCTTACCAACAGTCATGCCATTAAAAGCACAGATGTGTAGTTGGATTCTCAGTCAGTTGTTAAGAAACAAAAATGCTTTGCTTAGTCTTTCTGCTTCAGGGTTTTTGGTCAACTTTCTAATGTAAAATGAGAGTTGCATTGTAATTACTGGTTATAAGTGTGCAAGTATTTGTTATTGGAACTGGCTCATACTGCTGTACCTTTGACCCAACAACTGATCTGGTATCAGCTTACTCAACCCTTTCCTTACCGACCTCTGTGTGGGGAAATGGTGAAACTGCTCTGAGATCAGTATATGAAATCAAAGTCTGTCAACACTGTAAAAAAAAAAAAACTATAGGCCTGTTTTCAATGAATGTGTCCTTAGCTTGGCTCTCAGTTAAGATCAGGGTTAGTTATTTTCTTATCTGAAACAGTTCACTTCAGTTCATCACTGAAGTGAATGCAAAGAAAACTGCTTGCATTGAACGAAAATGTAACGCTTTTTCTGAAGAAAAGGTCAGATGTTGATGAATTCCTGGCTCATAGCCGGACCAATGGGGCGGTTAAGAGCCTGAGGGCCTTGTCATTAATTTCAAAGGAATATGTATCCGTCTGCAGTGCTGTTTTCAGTAGGAACGATGCTGTCAATCACACTGCATGGGCGTGGATCTAAATGTGGTCGTTAGGTCAGAACTCCATTTCCCAGAGGCTCAGGTGGTCGACGGCTTCCATTTTGGGTATTTCCCTCAATGCCCTTGGTTGAAATACAACTATGAAATCAAATTGCATTGCATTCTCTGGGGAATGTGATGGAGAATAGATGTCTGACAGCTCCGTAAAGTGAGACCCAGTACTGGTGTAATGGGGTCTCTGTAATGTCCCAGTGCTGGTGTAATGGGGTCTCTGTAGAGTCCCAGTGCTGGTGTAATGGGGTCTCTGTAGAGTCCCAGTGCTGGTGTAATGGGGTCTCTGTAGAGTCCCAGTGCTGGTGTAATGGGGTCTCTGTAATGTCCCAGTGCTGGTGTAATGGGGTCTCTGTAATGTCCCAGTGCTGGTGTAATGGGGTCTCTGTAGAGTCCCAGTGCTGGTGTAATGGGGTCTCTGTAGAGTCCCAGTGCTGGTGTAATGGGATATTGCATATTGATGTTGTTCCCTGTCTCTGGTCATTTTGCAGATTTTGGTTCCTCTTTCAGCAACGCGAGGGCAGTGCGTTTTTTTCTTTTTTTCCTTCTCATCCATGCGAGATTGGACTTTTTTTTTTTTTTTTTGGTGTTGTGTTAAGGACACATCCTCTTTTTTTGAAGTTTCTTTTCCAGCATTTCTTGTTTTTTGTTAATGAGATCATAGGTTGGCGCGCTGTAGTCAGATCAGTTCTATCTGTGGTAATGTCAAACTGAAACGTGTAGTATGATTGTGGGGGGAGAGACCATGTTAGGGAAACTGTTTTGTTAATGCTGGGGGGTGGGGTGGGGTGGGGGTGGTGGATATAGCAATTACGTACCTGTTTGGTGCCCCCCCCCAGACGGGTGATACCCTAGGCAACTGCCTAAGCTGTATTGCATTGAACTGAACCACTATGGTAAATGGTAAATGGACTGCATTTATATAGCGCTTTTATCCAAAAAAGCGCTATATAAATGCCTCTCATTCACCAGAGCAGTTAGGGGTTAGGTGTCTTGCTCAGGGACACTTCGACATGCCCAGGGTGGGGATTGAACCGGCAACCCTCCGACTGCCAGACATTCGCTCTTGCCTCCTGAGCTATGTCGCCATTATTTCTCTGAATCTCGTCACCATTGGTTTGTGAATCGTTAAGCCCCTCCCCCTCTCATGGTCACTAGCAGACTCGTTGTATTGCCGGTTGACAAGAACTCTGAAATATGTCGACAAGAGCTTTTCTTGGTGTAAATTTCAAGTCATTAGAGTTGCCTAATTTCAACTGATTAAAAAAAACATGGTGCTGTTTTGTAATGGGGTGGGGGAGGGGAGGGGGGAGGCTTTAAAATGTCAAGCTGTTTATATAAATGCCATTGTCTCATCCACTACGCCTGTATGAAATTAACAACACAATTGCCCTTAATGTTGGTGAAAGGGAAACATTTGTGGCATATTAAGTACTTCTAACACTATTCCTTTTAGTTTCTTATGAACTGCATCACTAACCTCAGTCGGATAAATTTTGTCATTACGGTAAAGAGCTTGCACTTTTGCACACCACCTTTCACAACCTTTGTCAATCTTACGGTTTCCTGCCCCCCCCCCCCCCACCCCCCCCCACCCCCATCTGCCCGAAATTACCAAATGACGCTTAAGTTCCCTTTCTCTCAATGACTTTATCCTGTCACCTGACAAGTTTAGAACTGCAGTCAGCCTATCAGAGATGCACCTTGCTAACAGTCAGAAAATATGTTTTAGAAGCTGAAACTCCTGGAGTGACATGGAGCTAAATATTTTCCACGCCAGGGGTGGGCAGGGCACATCTGTTAATAAGTTTTGTGTTAACTTCGTTATTTGTTAAACCAAATCAGTTACATGATCTGGCATTTGTAGCAAATTTTCTTTAGTTTTTTTTTGTGAAATTTGTGTGGGGTTTTTGGAACAAAACCTGAGACCCTAGAAGGCCTTCAAAATAAAAGCGGCCCTTCTCCAGTGAATCTACACATTCTGCAATTTCCGTGCAATTTGGCCATTCTCCTGTGGACTGACCTCTTGTCTTGGCCTTTTTAATGCGCAAATGTGTTTTCCTCCCAAGTAATTTTTAAAGAGGTCAGCGTAATGACATGAGAACTTGAGCCAATCAAAAGGGTTTTGTTCTTCATATCAACATACAATCATTGGCTAGTGGAACATTATTTCTCTGAATCTCGTCACCATTGGTTTGTGAAGCGTTAAGCCCCTCCCCCTCTCATGGTCAGTCAAAAAACGGGACCAAGGCATGCAAATGAATAATAACTATAATGTATGTCCTGAAATTGCATGTACACATGAAAGTGTGTGTGTGTGTGTGCGAGACACTGTTTGTGTCTGTGTTTTCATCAAGTCAAATACTGTAATGTAGGAAAATGTCAAAATAATTAGTGTCCCATTATACTGCTTCTGATGGACATACCAGTTAAATAACGGAATTTTCAATAGCTCAATATTGAAGAGCGCCCTTGATATATTTTTTCTGTGTCATGAATAATAATCGTACATGCAGTGTTGTGCTCTAAATATCAGACATTAGCTCTGATTGGATGCTTCCGTCTTATGTGTTGTGTGACCGGATTTGAGTCAGAATCCTCATGTTTAGACTGCTGACTGGACATCCCTTTAGGCCAAGCAGAGCATCCCTACTGACTCACCCATCTCAAAACTGTGTGTGTGTGTGTGTGTGTGTGTGTGTGTGCGTGCATGTGTGTGTGCCTGTTCGTGTGTGTGTCTGTATATGCCTGTGTGTGGGTGTGCATGTATGTGTGCGTGCATATGTGTGTGCCTGTTCATGCGTGTGTGTGTGTGTGCCTGTGTGTGCCTGTATGTGTATGTGCACGTGTGTGTGTGCGCATACTTAACCATTTCCTGCTCTTCACCCACTCCACCCATATTTTGTATCAACATTAAGAGTGGCGCTTGTAAAAGTAAACTTGTGAACAGGGGATTTTGACGTGTTAAGAAACAACCACAAACGGATTCTCTTGTGAGCAACACCCCAGTGAACTTTCTTTCATATCTGACCACACCCATACTTTTTGACCTGGTCTAGCAGCAACAGTACCCCTACATGTCTGACAGTAAATCAGTGAATGTTAAGTCAGATCTAGGGATAAGGGATAAATACACTAGTCTCTGCTGAGATTTTTTTTTTTTTTTTCTGTGTTACGGAAACTTGTTGATACAGAGCATAAATGAATTTGGAGATTGCGTGCGTGTGTATAAGGTCATGTGTTAGTCAACAAAAACCCAAACTCCTATTTAATCTCATTTCACCTACCCGTTTTGAGTTTGACTTACGAGTTCCCTGCAACAGAGCTAGTGGGTTGCTTTTGGACCTCGTTTAAAAAAAAAAAGGGTTTATGAGAGCAACTGTATTAATGTTACCATTAATAAGGAGCTGTGGTAATAGAAGATATTTTTTTGGGGGGGGCACTGGGGGTCTTGCAGTCAAGTTCTATGACGAGAGGTCTGAGCAAGGAGAGGAAGTGACACTCAGACAACTCTCTGTCTTTCTCGTTTTGTCTCACCCACTTCTCTTTCACTCTCTCTCAATTCAATTCAATTGATGCTTTATTGGCATGACTCCACGTTGACAATATTGCCAAAGCAATTCACAATCAACAATGACACACAGGACATATCGTTACTGTTCAAAATTTCCACAGACTTTGACTGTATGGTAACATCAGGAGACTTCAATATTCCCATTGATAACCACACTGATGCTCACGCCAGAGAACCGATCGGTCTGTTAGAGGCTTTTGGACCATCTCAGCATGTAACAGGGCCCACCCATGAACGAGGGCCTACGCCAGATTTAATCATCACAAAAGGCCTCAGTGTTACTGAAGTTCCAGCTCAGGTTTGTGAGGCATCGTGTGTCCATATTACCCATTCATCCATCCAGCCAGCCAGTATCTAACCCCACTTATTCCTGGTCAGGGTCGCAGCGGGGGCTGGCGCCTATCCCAGCATGCTTTAGGTGGGAGGCAGGGATACACACTGGACTGGTTGTGTGCACGTTGCTTCGGAAAGAATACCGTTCTTAGTTTTGACAGCTAATTGATATTAAATAAATGAACCGGAGTGCTTGGAATTCTCTGAACACCAGCATTTTATTTTCTCTGTTCATAATTAATAAGGAAAAAAATAAAAAATCAGTTTCTGTTTTAACAGTGCGTTAATTCCGGTATTGAATCTTTCCGCAGAACTCGATGAACCTGCCCCCGGACAAAGTGACGCTGCTGAGTCAGTACGACAGCGACAAGAAGTGGGAGCTGGTCTGCGATCAGGTGAGAACCTCCTCCGCAGAACCCGGGACCTACCCGTTTCTATGGTTACCGCCACGGAACCTGCCCAGCTCGTTTTAGTGTGTTTGCTCTGATGGAACCCGGCACCTACCCGTTTCTATGGTTACCGCCACGGAACCTGCCCAGCTCATTTTAGTGTGTTTGCTCTGATAGATCCCGGGATCTACCCGTTTCTATCTACCCGTTTCTATGGTTACCTAGGTTATTTTGAACATATATTTAATATATATATATATATATATATATATATAAAATAAATGTTCAAAATATATAAGGGCCATATAAGGTTGCCTCATGCCAGGATGAAGGCTGCTTGCTAAAACCTTTTAATATTTGGCCTCATCTGAAACAAATGATGTTGTGCGGAGATGACGATGTTATAAAACTAGGCTGAGCAATAGCGAAAGGTTTCCGCCTGCAATCCGGCTTCTTGCTGAAATATTTTTTTTTGCACCAGGTTGTTTGTGAATATGAGAATATTACATATTACCGGTATTTTAGCGAAGCAGAATCAACTGATTTAGCTGGATAACTGTGCTGAGCTCACAGCTCTGTTTACTTCCGTCCACGTTTCAGATTTTGGAGGGTCCCAGGTTTTACTCAGTGCAGTTATCCAGCTAACTCAGTAATCCTGCTTCATGGTTTTACTCGGTGCAGTTATCCAGCTAACTCAGTAATCCTGCTTCATGGTTTTACTCGGTGCAGTTATCCAGCTAACTCAGTAATCCTGCTCTGTGATACAGGGTTTTACTCGGTGCAGTTATCCAGCTAACTCAGTAATCCTGCTCTGTGAAACAGGGCCCTGTTTGAACTCACACACGTCAAATACATTCTCTGTGCACATTTGAGAATCGCACTGTATCCGCTGATACTATTGCATTTTCCCCAATGTGATTCCATTTGAGAATGAACGTCTCTGCTGTTATTTGTTTGAGGTTTTTATTTTTCCCAGACCTGGAGTTTTTTTCTTTTTGCCAATTTTTTTGTTCTTCAATTTTTGCTGCACGGTGGTGGATCTTTACCCCGGTATCTCTGTAGAAAGCGCTGTACTGTGTACAAACCCAACGGAACAGACTCAAATATCCTATCGATGAAACACAGAAGTGTTTCCAAGCATGGCCAGAGGGCCGCCAGGCGATACCGTCGTCCTTCGCACAGCGGCGAAGGCCGCCCACCGCAAGCGTACGTCGCCGCCCATAAATATTATCCGTCGCCATGGCAACCGTGGCGTCAGCCGTCTTCCTGTGCCGCGCGGGCGGGGGGGTGGGGGGGGGCCGTGTGCAGAGCTGCAGAGGGCTGCGGTTTAAAAAGCCGCCGCTCGCCTTCCAAGAAGAAGGGCCTCGGCCTGCCCTCGTCACCGCCGAGGTTCGAACGGCGGCCATTTTGTTTTCTACTCCGGCTGGGAGGAGCCGCTGAGGTCTTCTGCAAACCGGTGCATCTGCTTCGTCTGGCTGCAGCGTTCGGGTCTGGGGCATTGCTTAGTTTCGATAAATTAGTATATATACTACGTATTCAATGCTACCTCAGAACAAAAAAAAATAATAATAAATTGTAGCAAATTTTTTTAATAAATCCACAAATTTCTAAATTCCAAGTGGTTATATTGCTCATTTTATCTTCGCCATTGACTGTGATGCACAACATAACAACATATAAAGTAAATGCCAATCTAGTGTACATCCGGTCTGTAGAGTCATATACAGCCCACCGTCTATTGAAATATGGCTTTTAAAAAAATCTGAGACTGTGATGACACTTAAAGGTAATGAGTTCACAAAGCAGCAGTTGCATGGCCCTTGTTGGCACAAAGCGTGGGCTTTGCGGTAAGAAAACCTTAATCTGAAGAAGCAGCGCACTGAGTGCACCTGCTCCCCTGTCTCTGTAGGAGCGCTTCCAGGTGAGAAACCCGCCCTCTGCGTACCTGTCGAAGATCAAGAGCTACCTGGACCAGGGCGGAACCTCTCGGGTAAGCGACTTCCTCCTCTCTGCTCCGTAGTGCCAAGCGTTGGCAATACAGAGCCGTGCCACTAGATGTCACCGTAGCAAGCACGGGCCAGAGTGTCCCTTATGAATTGTGTGCGTGAAGAAGGGTGTACGGACTGCGGTTGATAAGATGTAATTCCCTCCCCTAGTCCAGCGTCCTCGGGGCAACGTTCTCTCGTAAATGATCTAACGTTTTCTTATTTGAGCCTCCGAGTTCCTTCACCAGGGTACGTAACTTACGTAGAGTACAGTCCTTATAACATTACTTTACATTACAGACATTTGGCAGACACTTATCCAGAGCGACGTACAACAAAGTGTATAACCGTGACCAGGAACAAGTGTGTTGAAAACCCTAGAGGGAAGTGCAGTTCCAAGTGCAGGGAGCGAGCGCGTAGTTTAACTTGGACCCTGAAGGTTAATCTGATCAATCTGATAAAGCCCACACTAGCAGCGGACACACACATCCGTGTTCCATCATCCGTTATGGTCTGTTTCAGTTTCAGTTGCAGTTGCGGTTCTCACTTTTCAGTGTCAGTTAGAGAAGACCTAGCGACTTCAAAACTTTAAGCTCTCTGTTTCTCTATTCTCCGTTTCTTTCTGTTATTATTATATAACAGTAAGAGGTGGCCAATTGCGAAACCTACCTACAATTGCAAAGCAAAGCACACCTCATTCAACAGCTAGATATCTGCCATCCTGTAGGTTTTCACTCCAACCCTAACAAAGCACACCTCATTCAACAGCTAGAGATCTACCGTCTTGTAGGTTTTCACTCCAACCCTAACAAAAAACACCTCACTCAACAGCTAGAGACCTACCATCCTGTAGGTTTTCACTCCAACCCAAACAAAGCACACCTCCTTCAACAGCTAGTTGAGCTGCTAATCAGTAGAACCAGGTGTGCCAAATTGGGGTTGAAATGAAAATCTACAGGATGGTAGATCTCCAGGAACAGGGCTAGGCAGCCCTGGGTTAGACATGTCTGGAGCTCATTATCTTCAGATTTGTTTTGATCTTTTCTGCTGGGTACACAGTAATGAGTTTGTCTGTCTGCGGTCCCTCAGTTTAAGAAACGTGTCCAGGAGTGCACCAAGGTCCTGAGAGAGCTGGAGATTTCCCTTCGGACCAATCACATTGGGTGAGGACCACAATTCCCCTGTCCTATCACACAGAGTCTCTGTTGTAACCAGATGGTCAACTGCTTTTCTTCAGTTCTCTCCACTTGCTTATACTACAGTGTTCTGGCTGGTAACAGAGGTTTATGGGTTTATATTAAAGTTTATGAACATACTTGACGAGATGTTCCTAAGGAGAGGAAACTATTTCCAATGGGTGCAGAGTAAAATGTCTAGTGTTAATTCCTCTCTAACTGAGTGCATAAGGGTCCAGTTGGGACCATATGTACTGTTAGAGTTGATTTAAAACAGTACATATTAAAACATTTTTCTGTGTGCGGTCCTTGGTCACGCCCATTCATGAATATTCATAAGAGGAGTCATATCTGAACGTTTCAGCTTCAACCACAGAGAAACGGAATAAGAATGATTGAATAATTTTTTTTTGTGCTAAACAGTAATGTGTCTATCTAGATAGATCGGTGAATTTATAACGCAATGATTTAGAAATCATACCATGCAATTAGTAAAGAGATACACAACTTTCAATGCTGAAAACAAAGAGTTGACTATCTGGTTATTCTCTGTAATCTGTCAGTGTATTGCATGCTGCTGCAGCTGACTGTAAGGTTGCATGGAGCTGGTGCATGAAGAGAGATCTACGCTCATGCTGGTCCCCAGTCATAATCCTGGCATCAAAGCTCGGATACAACCCAGATCCCGATTTTTAAAAAGCAGAAATGTTTGTATCGGTTATTCCTCCTCATGATCTGACTGCTTTTCCTCTATGTCTCAGGTGGGCCCAGGAGTTTCTCAATGAACAGAACCAGGGTCTGGACGTGCTGGTGGACTACCTGTCCATGGCCCAGCTGACTGTCCCGTGAGTGACCGCCACCCCCCCCCCCCCTCCTTAAAAACACATCACTCCTCAGCCATCCACCCTTAAAAACTTCCCTAATTATTCAGCACAGTGGTTCCCTAACTCCCAAAATTTGAAGGTAGTGGTAAGTTGGGTAACCCAGTGCTGGCTCTGACCTTTAAGGGACAACAAGCATGGTTTGTTTTTTATTTTTATTTTTATACATCTACATTATAAATATGTAGACTTATGTAATTTTGAAAGGGGTAGGCCTACTTATTAAGTGTGTTTTGGGTAGTTATGTATTAGGGGGCTCAGAAAATTTTGAAACTCCAGATTTATCAAATGCAGAAGGACTTCCACTGGGTGGGCTAACAGTAGTCTATAGCAGAGGATTCCCGGACTGTCTAATTCCCAGACTCACTGAATGAGTATGCTTTCCATATCCATCACTTAATAAAATGTAGCCCAACTTGTGTTCATAATAGGAAATAAAACATTTATTAAGCAAACATTTATTATATAAAAAAAGACAAATTACTGGTGTAGATGCTAGCTAGTGCCGTGTTTAGTTGGATCAATGTGATTATTTAAGGAAGGGGAATAAAACGTCTTTTTTATACGTCTTTTTTTGTGAGCCACCCCAAGCTCTCTGAAGACCCACCAACCACTAACTGAAGGCTCAGTAACACAATTGCTGGCTCAGCTCACCCAATCAGTGCCCTTTGAAAGGAAAGGAAAAATAAAAAGTAATAACAGGCACATAGGGTCTGTTATCTCAGGGCGTGCATCACTATATGATTATTGATCAAAGCCTTTGTGTGTGTGCGTGCGTACGTGCGTTCGTGTGTGTGTGTGTGTGTGTGTGTGCAGAAATGACGTGGAGAATGTGGACAATGGGGTGCTGGTGGGAGAGAGAGGAGGAAAGACGATGGATAAATCGATTGAGGACTTGAATAAGAGCGCCGGAAACTCACCCACCCATTCCATCACCAAATCCACCCGCTCCCTAACCGTGCGGTAAGTCCCACCCACTCCCTGGTGGTATGTTAAGCACCGCCCACTCCCTGGTGGTATGTTAAGCACCGCCCATTCCCTGATGGTATGTTAAGCACCGCCCATTCCCTGATGGTATGTTAAGCACCGCCCGCTCCCTAATCGTGCAGTAAGTCCCGCCCACTCCCTAACGACATGGTAAGCCCTCCCCACTCCCTAACGACATGGTAAGCCCCCCCCACTCCCTAACAACATGGTAAGCCCCCCCCACTCCCTAACTACATGGTAAGCCCCCCCCCACTCCCTAACTACATGGTAAGCCCCGCCCACTCCCTAACGACATGGTAAGCCCCGCCCACTCCCTAACGACATGGTAAGCCCGCCCACTCCCTAACAACATGGTAAGCCCCGCCCCACTCCCTAACGATATGGTAAGCCCCGCCCACTCCCTAACGACATGGTAAGCCCCGCCCACTCCCTAACGACATGGTAAGCCCTACTCTGCAGTACCCCACTGCTGCACAGCACACATTTACCTCTGCTTACAGACAGGAGGCGCACACAGCTTTTATACTTTCCTCATACGCACACATACAAGCATGCACACATACGCTCATGCAAAAACACACACACACACACGCATGCACACATATATGCACACGCAAACGCACACACACACACACGCACGCACACACGCAGGTGCACACTTTTCACTGCAGTGCACGTACAAAGCGGCCATTTTCTGCTTTCACACCGGTCGACTTGTAAATGGCGGCGGATCTGCTCTGAGTCTATAAATACGGGACCCTGTCTGTCTCACCGTGGTGTGCTGATCTAGTCCCCTGCGCTCTGTGGTACGCGGGTATCTAGCATCTTTAGCACCACGCTGTGGTCTCCATCTCACTTCGCTAAATGGGACATTAAATATTAACCGTGGTATAAATAGCAGACGTGCAGCTCCGCCATCGCTTGTTTGCGTTCAGGCACTTCTTCTGTGCAAGAATTACCCCCCCCCCCCCCCTGTGTTCTAGTGGCAAGTTTATATTTAAAACTTTATTTACGCGCTACAGCTCATATGCGCGGAAATCCGAAGCGCTTCGCACAACACGCACACCTGCATACACGCATGTGTAAAATAAACAGACAAAAAGCAGAAAATAAAAGTGGATAAACGCATAATACATACACAGAAAAGCAAACAACCCTAGTCAAAACCATGGAAAAAAAAGAAAGTTTTGAACCCACAAGCAGGTCAGGCAAGAGCCTTAATATATACAAAACACCAAGATACTGTGTCTAATTATTAGATATTTTTCACGATGCCAGCTGTTTCACATAAGAGTCTCTTTGGGCCTTATCCCCTTTTTAGGTAATTATCTAGAATATGCCTAATTTATAAATGCTTAACACAGAGGTATTAGGGTTGTGTTGCGGATTTATAAGAAGCCTGAATTGATGCCAGAGGGCCAAATAGGTCACTGACATTTTAAAATGGGTCAGATTCATGCTTGTGATTTGTAAGGAAGCAGGGTGCTGACCTAACAGACTGATCTGTAACAGCCAATAGGTGCCAACAGTGGACAACATATACAGTATATGTTGCTCCGTTTAATACAACTTGTTTGCTTTGCTTGTTTATTGAAAGTGAATGAATTAAATGTTATTTATACAGCACATTTCCAGAGCAAGTGTCAGAAGGTGCTTCACAGATCATTAAATACAATTCGCGAAAACCCATCAGCGCACGCACAATACAACCACAAGCTACACACAATGACATCATTGAAATGTCTGCCTGCGCAAAAAAAAAAGGTTTTCAAAGATTGTATTAAAACAGCCCTCAGTGTTCACTGATCTAATGTCCAAGGGAAGACTATTCCAAAACCCTGGGGCTATAGAGTCAAAAGGGTGATCACCCCCACCCCCCCACCCCCCCACCCCTTTTTAAATTTAGTCCTTGGGATGGCTGGCAAACCCTGGTCAGAACAAGTCTTGCTCGTGAAATGAGAAGACAGGAGAAGATGGGAGATCAGAAATATAAGGGGGAGCTAGATCATGGAGTGCCTTGAAAGTGACTAGAATTTTATTTTTTAAAAACTGTCCTACATTTCACCCGTATGCAGTGCAGACAAGCCAAAATAGAACAGATGTGAAATGTTATTTGCTTCTCTTACCCTTGTTTCTCTGTGTTCATCTTGTTCTCTCCATCTCTCTCTGTTCTTCCCGCCGCCCCTCTCACTTCTCTCTGCTTCCCTCTCTCCTCTTCGTCCTTCGTCGTCTTCCTCCGGCAGGTTGAACACGTTTGCGCACAGCGTGAAAACGCTGCGCTCTCCGCGAGTCGTTGGGCAGGAGGACGTGCACGTCTGCATCATGTGCCTGCGCGCCATCATGAACTACCAGGTGACTAAACGCCAACTACCCAACAACCCCTCTGCAATCCTACAACTGCTCTCCTACCCCACAACCCCTGTTATCCTACAACTCCTCTCCTACCCTACAACTCCTCTCACATCATACAACTCCTCTGCTATCCTACAGCTCCTCTTCTCTTACAACTCCTCTGCTATCCTACAACTCATCTCCTACCCTACAACTCCTCTCCTACCCTACAACTCCTCTTCTATCCCACAACTCCTCTTCTATCATACAACTCCTCTGCTATCCTACTACTCCTCTCCTACCCAACAACTCCTCTCCTACCCTACAACTCCTCTCCTACCCTACAACTCCTCTTCCACTCATCTACTTCATAACTGTAGGACAGCATTTCTTAAACTGTGGGTCGGGACCCAAAATGGTTCAGAGAAGTGTATCTGGGGGGGCCCCAGAATGAGCCTGTAGTGTAGTCCATTCGGGGTATGCCGGTATGAGTATTTGAGGGGGTCCCCCAAAGGTACTACATTTTTCATTTTGGGTCCTGTTATTGAGAAGTTTAAGAACCAGTGCTCTGCGAGTCTTGGAGGTGTTGGAAGGTAATGGGAGTTTCCAGTGTGACATCACAGTTGAAGATCATTTATGAATGTTTCCAGAGGGCATCGCAGCTAGTCACTCCCCCTTCATGAATATTCATGAGATGCATGGAACTGGAATGTTTCAGTGTTGTGTGTGTTTAGGATGCAGGAGATGTATTCGTGTGGCAGTGATGTGTGGGGGGCCGGTGTAGAAGCAGAGTGACCATATTGTGTCGTCTTATCTGCAGTCCGGCTTTAACCTGGTGATGACCCACCCACGCTGTGTGAACGAAATCACTCTCAGTCTAAACAACAAGAGCCCCAGGTAAGAGAACCCGCCTTTTCTTCTGTGTTTCATGTGTGTGTTTAAATCTTGGATTAACCTTACTATATATGTGTGTGTGTGCGCGTACACACTCACGCATGTGGGTGTGTGTGTCTGTGTGTTTGTGCACACATGCACTCACGCATGTGTGTGTGTATGTGTTTGTGTTTCGTGTGTGCATTTTGCATGGATGTACTTGGATTAATTACCTATGTGTAGATAATGAATACATTACACATTATGCTGGGTATTTGTTTCTGTAACTCTGTTGCATTGCTTGATTTGACCCCAGTAACTGTGGCCCAGTCTGTGGTTGGATTAGCGGCTGTGTTTGTGCAGATTTGGGGATCCTGGTGCTGTGTTGCTTTATTAACTCCAGTCACTGGGCTCTACTCTGCAGGACCAAGGCGCTAGTGCTGGAGCTGCTGGCTGCAGTGTGCCTAGTGAGGGGAGGTCATGACATCATCCTCTCAGCCTTCAACAACTTCAAAGAGGTCAGGGCGGTTTTACACTTCCGGGTCACGCTGCGGTCTGTCTCAGCCCCACAGCTAGAGGCTCGAGCCCAGTGTTCTATCAGGGGGTTTACCACTTCCGGGTCACGCTGTGGTCTGTCTCAGGCCGACAGCTAGAGGCCCGAGCCCAGTGTTCAGTCAGCAGGTTTAATACTTCCGGGTCGCCCTGTCATTTGTCTCAGCCTCACAGCTAGAGCTCCAAGTGTTTAATCAGTGCTTCCGCCATCTTTTCTCCAACTTACAGTTAAAAATCAGGTTTCCATTAGTCTAATATTGAAAAACACCTGAAGTGTGGCTAAACAGAAGTATTGGGGACTTTAATAAAATATAGGGCAGGTATGTCCTTGACCGTATGGCTAGAATTCAATCAGAAAGTGTCCTTATATTTGACTCATGTTTAAATATAAACCCTTTTGCATGGCTACAGTGTTTTAAAAATCTTTTTAAATGGCTTGTTTTCTTCATAAAAACTGTCTGGCGGGTTCAGTTATGCCATTTAGCTGAAGACAAAGACGTTTCTGAAGGTGAAGAAGGTAACATTGACATTTGACAGGTATTTGTACGTCAAAGTTCAGGAGAAATGTTGTCTGATTGCTGGTCTACACGCCCGTGCTTTATCTTGTATTTAGGTGAGCGGGGAGAAGAACCGCTTTGAGAAGCTCATGGAGTATTTCATGAAGGAGGACAGCAACATTGACTTCATGGTGAGTAGGCTGCCAAAACCTGGAATGGGTCAAACGGTTACACATTGGGAGTACAATATTCCATCCATAATTAGGCAAAATGGTAAACTTCTAATCCCCGTTCCTAATGTCTAATCTTTCCATGTAGGTGGCCTGCATGCAGTTCATAAACATTGTGGTCCATTCAGTGGAGAATATGAACTGTCGTGTGCACCTGCAGTTTGAGTTCACTCAGCATGGCCTAGACCAGTATCTGGAGGTGAGTCACAGGCACAGGCACCAACCCTACATTCAACCCTCAACAGCTGTCACCTCAACAGGCTAACCCTACACCTAACCCTCAACAACTATCACCACAACAGGCTAACCCTACACCTAACCCTCAACAACTATCACCACAACAGGCTAACCCTACACCTAACCCTCAACCACCATCACCACAACAGGCTAACCCTACACCTAACCCTCAACAACCATCACCACAACAGGCTAACCCTACACCTAACCCTCAACAACCATCACCACAACAGGCTAACCCTACACCTAACCCTCAACAACCATCACCTCAACGGGCTAGCCCTACACCTAACCCTCAACAATCATCATCACAACAGACTAACCCTACACCTAACCCTCAACAACCATCACCACAACAGGCTAACACAACACCTAACCCTCAACAACCATCAGCACAACAGGCTAACCCTACACCTAACCCTCAACAACCATCAGCACAACAGGCTAACCCTACACCTAACCCTCAACAACCATCAGCACAACAGGCCAATTCTACACCCATCCGTCAAGATACAAGATTCCTTATTGCCATGTGTAACAAGTACAATGGAATGCTTACTCCCCATTCACTCCCGCAGGATAAATTCTAAACATAGATTTCAACAATAGATAAAAAAATAAAAAAACAACCATCACCCCCAAAGCACAATTCCTATGCTTACCCGCCCTCATCTGCAGAAGTAACACAAAAAAAATCACACCTGGTCCAGGTGAAACATGTATAATAACTATTCTAGATTTGTTATTTGATTGTTAGCTCTGTGGTCAGTGTGCTCTCTAAACCCTGTGTTTCTGTATATTTTTACATGAGTGTGTGTTTGTCTGTCTTTTTGACCTGTGTGTGTGCATATGTTTGTGTATTTGTATGTATCTACATGTGGATGTGTTTGTGTGTATGCACATTTCGGTGCGTTTTAATTTGCGTGTGTTTGTGCGTATTTGTATTTGAATGTGTTTGTGCATATTTACATCTGTGTGTGTTTGTGTGACAGAAACTGAAGTCCACAGAAAGTGAGAAGCTGCTGGTGCAGATCCAGGCTTACCTGGACAACGTGTTTGACGTGGGGGCTCTGCTGGAGGACGTGGAATCCAAGGGGAGCGAACTGGAGCACATAGAGGAGCTACAGTCACACAACGCACAGGTGAGAACATGCACCTTCACCCACACACACACACGCACACGCACACACACACCTTCACAGACACACACACATACATGCACACACACAAGCACACACACACACGCACACACACAAACACGCACGTTCGGTGGTGATGACGGCTGTGTGTTTGGTGGTGATGACGGCTGTGTGTTTGGTGGTGATGACGGCTGTGTGTTTGGTGGTGATGACGGCTGTGTGTTTGGTGGTGATGACGGTTGTGTGTATGGTGATGACGACGGCTGTGTGTTTGGTGGTGATGACGGCTGTGTGTTTGGTGATGATGACGGCTGTGTGTTTGGTGGTGATGACGGCTGTGTGTTTGGTGGTGATGACGGCTGTGTGTTTGGTGGTGATGACGGCTGTGTGTTTGGTGATGACGACGGCTGTGTGTTGTGGTGATGATGACGGCTGTGTGTTTGGTGATGATGACGGCTGTGTGTTTGGTGGTGATGACGGCTGTGTGTTTGGTGGTGATGACGGCTGTGTGTTTGGTGATGACGAGACGGCTGTGTGTTTGGTGATGATGACGGCTGTGTGTTGTTCCTCTTGTGTTGTAGCTGACTGCTCAGCTGCGAGAGTGTGAGGACCAGGCCATGGAGAAGATAGCTGAGGTGGAAAAGCAGCTCCTGCAGGCCAGTAAGGAGGTTGAGGTGCTGAAGGTACGGCAATGACAGATTCCAAAAACAAAAAACACTTGGGCTCTCTGATACAAATTACTAGGCCTTGTGAGGATATTAAGACATTTAAAAAATTTGAGTAAATTTTACTCCTTTGACTTTTACGTCACTTTATCCTGTATATTGTCACTTTAAAAGTATATTTAGAACCTTTATAAAATCTTCAACTCTGCATGCCTGTGTGTGTATATGTATGTGTCCACTGTGTATGCGTCTCTGTGTACACGTGTGCATACTGTATGTGTATCGTACTGAGCGTGTGCGGGTGTAAACGCAAGTGTATTTACAGTACGTGTGTTTGTGCATGTGCGTAACTGTGTGTACGCATGTAAACATAAGTGCGTGTGTGTGCGTGTGTGTGTTTGGTGCAGGAGAGCCTGCGGGACTCCTGTGGCCAGGTGACCTCCCTGCAGCAGAGGGAGCGTGAGAGGGAGCTGCAGCGGGACAGGGAGCGGGACAGGGAGCGTCCGCCCCTCTCCCCCACCCAGGCCCCGTTCCTCGCCCCCTTCCAGCTGGAGCAGAAGCTGCAGGAGCTGGAGGATCGCGGCCTGATCCGCCTGGAGCGCTCCGCCTCCGGGGAGCTGGACATCAAGGTCATACCCGTCATCGTCACGGAGCCCGCGTCTGTCACGGGTAAGCCCCGCCCCCTCACCCGCCACGAGCCGACTCCCCCCTGAAATAAAGCCCTCAGAGTTACTGGGCTAAATGGTGTGTAATGTAATGAGTGGACGAGCCACAGGCTACAGACTGGTACCATGGGAACACAACATCTCATCCAGTGTCTTAGTCCTCACCGTCAGCATCTCATCCAGTGTTTTATCGCACACGCAGGTCAAACCCTCGAAAGGACTCATCCAGCTGCACTCCTTCCTGCTCAGGATTCAGATCCAAACTCACCCCCGCTCAGTGCACCACCTCCTCCTCCGCCTCCTCCTCCTCTTCCAGGAGCAGGACCACCCCCACCCCCTCCCCCACCGCTACCTGGAGCAGGACCACCTCCACCCCCGCCCCCACCCCTACCTGGAGCAGGACCACCCCCGCCCCCACCCCTACCTGGAGCAGGACCGCCCCCACCCCTCCCCCACCTGGAGCAGGACCACCCCCCCCTCCTGGGGGTGGACCTCCGCCCCCTCCTGGAGGCCCAACTGTTGGAAGCAGCGGTCCAGGTGAGCATCCGATGTTCTCTCTGCTAGCTCGCCGCTTCAGATTCCCAGACCCACCTAAATGCTCATGAGCACACTGAACACTCGTTCACACACTCAGCATTCGTTTAGCTTCGTAACCTATCCCACGGATCCACCGCTAACAAAAACCTCAAGTGCCTCTGCAGGGGCCCCACCAGGGACCGTGGGCCCCATGGCAAGATCATGCATTGGGTCCCACCACACCAGGCCAACCCATCCCAGCACAATTACAGCACAATGTGTTTTGGGGGATCTCTGTAATCATCCCAACTCCCACTCTCACCCATACGGCCACTGCACCCCTGCTATGACTAAAGCTCAAGGCTTCTCGGTAGAACTAGCATGCTGGCACTGCAGTGAAGGCTAAAACTTGACTTGTGCAACGGCTTCTGCGTCCAGCTTCATGAATGGTTACAAGCCCAGTTCCGAAGTCAATGTTCTGTACCTCCATTGCCTTCAAGTACCAGTAGTGATAGTCAGTTAAGAACATTATAATCGGGTATTTGTGTTCTTACACCTTAAAAGGGATGTGAAGCACTCATTAATGTGACTCTGGTCCATTTTGTATTTTACCTTAGATGTGGCCCAGCATTACAATCCAAAATTGACCCATATTTGCTAGAAAAATGAACCAAAGTTTGCTTTTTTTTTAAACAGCTATGGCACAGCCATCTTGGAACAAGGTAAAAAGGTAAAAAAGCAAACAAAACGAAATAAGTCACATTACCAAGTGTTTCACTTCCCAAAGGAATTGTGATCCAGCGACTGTGGCCGGAAATAGAGAGGGCACGTTTCATGATTTTGCCCCCCCCATACCCCCCCCCCGCCCCCCGTGCAGGAGTCAAAGGCAAAAAGCCCATCCAGACGAAGTACCGCATGCCCCTGCTTAACTGGCAGGCTCTGAAGCCCACCCAGGTGACGGGCACCGTCTTCAGCGAGCTGGACGACGAGAACGTCCTCGGGGTGAGGGCCCAAGCGAAGAGCCTGCCTCTCGTATCGTCGCTCTGTGTTCCTCTTTTCATGCCCGTCTGTCTCTATGTCTGATTGTAAACCCTGAGACCACAGAAATGTCTCTGCCGTTTTTTCGGTTTTTGCTTTTTGCTCCCTCTGTCACAGTGGCTGTTCCTCTCTGTTCCTGGAGACCTACCGTCCCGCAGGTTTTCATTTCAACCATAATTTGGCACACCTGATTCTTCTAATCAGCAGGACGGTAGATCTCTAGCTGTTGAGTGAGGTGTGATTTGTGGGGCTTGGAGTGAAAACCTACAGGACGGTAGATCTCTTGGAACAGGGTTGGGAACCACTGCTAAATTGATTCGGTGATTGAGGCTGACAGTGCCAGATCAGTGCCACTAGGGGGCGGCAGTGCTCACGGTCCCCCATCCTCTCTATCAGGAGCTGAACATGATGGCCTTCGAGGAGCAGTTCAAGACGAAGGCCCAGGGCGCCCCGCCGGGCCTGGACAAGCTGAAGGTAAAGACGGCCAAGAAGGAGCCCAGCAAGGTGGCCCTCATCGAGTCCAACAGGGCCAAGAACCTGGCCATCACCCTGCGCAAGGCTGGGATAGGAGCAGCCCAAATCTGCACCGCCATAGAGAAGTATGCACCCTTTACACCAACACATACGCCTCCCATACCGCACCCAACACCGCCATAGAGGAGTATGCCTCCTTCATACCACGTACTCCTCCCATACCACACCCAACACTACCATAGACATGCAACATGCATTAACACATTTACGTCCTAGTAGAGGTTTGTTTACCGACTACGATTTTTTTTTGTGCTCCACTATGATGTTCTACCAACCTCTCTGTTTATTTTCAGCTTTAACCATTAGAGTATGTTTTTGGAATTTTTTTTTTTTTTCAAAATTCCAAGTCGGTGTTCTAGAACTCCAACACTTTCAGTCACCAGTGATGATCGTCACACCAGCATTAGAATGTTCAGTTAAGAACATTCCTACCACATATTTGGGGTGTGTCTCAGACCTTTAAGGGTTCATACCTCCTCCTTTTACCAGTCTTCTTTTTCCACTGCTCATTCTCTCCCTCTTCATCTCCTTCCCATTCTGCGCAGCTACGACCAGGAGGCCCTGAGCCTGGACTTCCTGGAGCTGCTGGAGAGGTTCATCCCGTCGGACTACGAGCTGAAGCTGATCCAGAACTACGAGCGTGAGGGCCGCCCGCTGGAGGACCTGTCGGACGAGGACCGCTTCATGGTGCGCTTCGGCAAGATCCCGCGCCTGGCCCAGCGGATCAACACCCTCACCTTCATGGGCAACTTCCCCGACAGCGCCAAGACGCTGCAGCCGGTCAGTCACAGCGCCGCCTGCCTGCGGGCGACGGAACTGCGCCCGCTAGATTTGAGCGATACTCGAATCGGGCCCGCGAGGCCAGAAGGCCTGCTGGTTTCCATTGATACCTGATGGTGATTGGGTCGAATTAATGCCAGTGATTGGCCAGAGATTTAACTCCCCTGGTGACCCAGGTTTAAACCAGCCCCTGATTGGAGGGGAGGAATGAAACCCAGCAGCACTACTGGCCCAAGACCCCGACTTAGGAATCCTTGGTCTCGTGTCTTCCCTGGTCGTACATGCTACAGTCCCAACACTAATAACACCCTCGCAGTCATTGAAGAAACCAAAGTGTATAATTATACTTATTTTAATTAGATGTATATTATAGCAGCCTTAACGTACCAGGAGTGAAATGGGGGTTGGAACTGACGTTGGGAAGTACGACTGGAATAGAACTACTTCTTTTGTGGGACTCCATTCTCCCTCCACTCCATCCATTCTCCTCTTCCCTCGTTTCCCCAGCAACTGAACGCCATCATCACGGCATCGATGTCCATCAAGTCCTCCAGCAAGCTGAAGAAGATGCTGGAGGTGAGGAAGCGCACCGCGTGCGTCTGTTCGTCCGTCAGTCCGCGCAGGAGCATTCCGAGCGGCTCTAATGTCCGAAACGCGATGAGTCATGAGTCACCCTTCCTCTCCTCTCCTCTCCCAGGTCATCCTCGCTTTTGGGAACTACATGAACAGCAGCAAGAGGGGTGCGGCTTACGGGTTTCGCCTGCAGAGCCTGGACCTGGTGAGGTCCCCTTTACACCACACACACCCCTTCCCCCCCCAAAAATCCTGCACTAATGTATATTCTGATGTGTAAAAGCAATTGCGCACACTAAATTGACTGAGGGTTGGCTAAGCAAATTTAGCGATGACTCGCGGGTGGTCATCAGAACTGGGCTCTTTGTGAGCACAGCTGTGTACGTCTATGGGGCTCAATCCATTCGGTGACTCCTATCCCCTTACATTATATCAGCCAGAGCAACTTAAAGCAACTTTACATTTTCACATTCTGTCCACTTATACAGTTGATATCTTCTCGAAGCAGTCCAGGTTAAATATCTTGCTCAAGGGTCCAACGGCAATGCCTCCATTTGGGATTTGAACCCGCGGTCTCTGTGCTGCAATGGCGCTTTATTAGCGCTGTGCCGCAGCGGCGTCATTTCCCCCTCTCTGCGCACACAGCTGCTGGACACCAAGTCCACCGACCGCAAGCAGACGCTGCTGCACTTCATCGCCAACATCGTCCAGGAGAAGTACCCCGATCTGCGCTCCTTCCACTCCGAGCTGAATTTCGTGGACAAGGCTGGCCAAGGTGTGCCCCGTCCCGCCGGACCCTCTTCTCCCCCGTCTGTCCCAGTCCCGCCAACCTCTCTTCCCGCCTAACCGAACCCCACCAGTTCCTCTCCTCATCTGACCCAACCACACTAGTCTCTCTCCTTCGTCTAATCCAAGCTTGTGTGTGTGTGCGCGCGTGTGCGCGTCTGTGCATGTATATGCGTGTGTGTGCATGCGTGTCTGTATGTGTGTGTGTGTGCGTGCATGCGTGTCTGTATCTGTGCATGTGTGTGTGTGTGTACTGCAGTATCCCTGGACAGCATCCTACAGAACGTGCGGTCCCTGGAGAAGGGCATGGCGGTGGCCCAGAAGGAGTTCCTGGTTCAGGATGATAACCCCGTGCTGAAGGAGTTCATTAAGAGCAGCAGTGAGATGCTGGACTCCCTCATCAAGGACAGCAAGACTGCACAGGTCAGCTCAACCATCACCACAATCTACATACTTACACACATACCTCAAATTACTACACACTAACTACAACACTACAACACACACCTCAAATTACTGTACACTAACTACAACACACACCTCAAATTACTATACACTAACAACACTAACTACGACACACTTCAACTGCAGTCGTGCGTGGCTCTCTGCGGTGTGTGTAGAGGAGGTGAAGGAGCAGTGTGACGGTCTGACTGTTGTTTCACCTCCTCAGGAGACCTACGCCTCGGCGGTGGAGTATTTTGGGGAGAACCCGAAGACCACCCCGCCCTCCAGCTTCTTCCCCCCGTTCGTCCGCTTCATAAAGGCCTACAAGGTGGGAAATGGCCAAGTACAGCTCTGTGCCTGTGTGTAAACATAGCAGTTTCGTTTTTGGGAACTCAATTAGACTCACTGTGTTCTTTTATTGTGTCTGTGTGTGTGTGTGTCCATTTGTGGGTCTGCATTTGTGTGTGCGCTCATATGTGCGCCTGTATTTGTGTGTCCATATGTCGGTATGTATTTGTGTGTGTGTGTGTTTGTGTGTCTGTCCATATGTGGGTCTGTATTTGTGTGTGTGTGTGTGTGTGTGTGTGTTCCTCTCCCACAGCAAGCTGAGCTGGATAATGAGCAGAGGAGGAAACAGGAAGCTGAGATTTGCGAGGGTTCCGCTGATGCTTCTCCCACCCCCGGGAAGGCGGAGTCTCCTGGACAGAAGGTAGGTCCAGAGGGTGGGGTAGGGGATCTGCAGGCACACTATTGGCTACTGTCCTGTCAATCTAAGGTGGTCAGGATGTGGGAAAGAATATCTTTTTAGTGGAATAACAATCAATCAATCAATCTCATTCTAACTATTTATCCATCTATCCATCCATCCATCCATCTATCTCATGATACTCTAGCGCCCCCTGCTGGTCAGTCTCTGACTCACCTCTGAATTGTGAATGCAACGCAACGTGTGAATCACGGCGCAATAAAGAAGCTGCAGCTGACATCGCACAATTCGCGGAAATGTACTGCATATGACTGACCTTTGACCCACCCAGCAGATGCCCATGATGCCCAAGATGCCCCAGATGGACCTGATCGCGGAGCTGAAGAAGAGGCAGGTGAAGCCCCAGGTCCGCGGCGTGAAGGACGGCGCCATCGAGGACATCATCACGGGTGAGGAGCGCCTGCAGAGGCCGGCCGGCCGGGGGGGGAAGTGGGGGACATTCCAAAGGCCTTAGAACAGAGGCCCTGAAAGACTCGATCAGACCGTTGGTCCTGCATCCACCAGCGGCGAAGTGGTTTAGTGCGACTCTGTGCCTTCACCCTGAAGCAGATCTCCTGACCTTGTTTATGTTTAATCATATTTAATAGCTTAAATGTTCTTTTTCTAGTTTTTTATTTTCATTTTGTCCTTCAACCAAAACCCCAAACCTCTTCTTCATTATCATACACCCATCAGCATGCATTTCTCCTTCTCTTCAGATCCTCCACCCTAATCAATATCTCATTTCCCTCAGTTCCTCTCCACTGAACTTACGCTGTCCTCGCGTTACTCTGCAGTTCTCAATGAGTAGTTTCCTCTCTCTCTCTTCAATGGGCTTCATTGGTATGACAGGAACACACTTCGCTGCCTTAGCATATGCTGACATAAGTCACAAATAACCTGTTCCAAATTGAACTTCAATTCTAAAAATAATAGGAATATGAAAAATTATGCACCTCTCCATCTACACCTCCCTCTCGCTCTCTCTCCATGTTCTTCCCTGCAGCTGTCCTACATCCTGCCCTTTCCCTTAACGTTTTTTTTCTATGCACGTGTGCACGGGGGGGGGCGGTGAGGGGTGTGTGTGTGTGTGTGTGTGTACGTGAGTCTGTGGGAGAGGGTGTGTGTGTGCGTGTGTGCATAAGTGTGAGTGAGATTGTGTGCATGTATGCGTGTGTATCTTTAGCAAGTGGTACTGAGCTATGGAAGGAAGGGGACTGGGAAATGATTCACTGATCACACTGTCTGCAGGAGCGGGTGCGATATTGGGCTAGGCTAACGAAGGCAATGGGATAGTGGTGGTCGTCCAATTAAAGTGGAAATATTTGAAAGTCAGTCACGCATCGTTGACATTTGTGATGATGTCACCACGATTGTGAAATGTACCTTTTTGAGCGAATGGGGGGACACACCCACCTCTCTCAGGCTGTCTGTTTCTCAGTCTGTCCGTCTGTCTGTCCTCCCTTCACAGATCTGAGGAGCCAGCCGTACAGACGGACGGATGTCGGTCCTCGCAACACCAAGAGACCCAATGGACAGCAAGTCTCCTCGAACACTGCACCGTGAAGAACTTACTGAGACACACACTCACGCACACACACTCACACATTCTCGCTCACTCTCACGAACACACACTTACTCTCTCACACACACACACACACACACACACTCGCATGCTTGCGCGCACACACACATACACACACACGTTCTCGCTCACTCGCGCTCACAAACACACTTACACACACACACGCACACTCGCATAAACATGCGCGCGTGCACGCACTCACTCATATACATACACACACACACACACACACACGCATGCACACAGCTCCCCCAGTATTCTAGGAAATTCAGTCCTCCTGTCTGTCAGGATTAGTAAACCGACACCTGCCTGGTCTACCTTTACGCACACACACCAGCTAATTAAAACTGCAACACTCACAGTTTGTGAAATAAATTCCCTTTGGCTAAAAATCTCTCTTATACACATTATCAGTGCAGTTTTTTTTTTTTTTTTTTTAAACAGGGAAGTCAGTGAATAATTGATGCGAATCAAAGTGAATGCCGTCTTCCTACATGCAGTATTAAAACAGACTCAAAAGAGGTTTTCACCGTCGTCCTGGAACTGGCAGTAGCTGCTGCCTTCGGGGATGAGGGGAAAATCCACTTCTGAATTATTAGTAAGATCATTTCACCTGTGCTCATTAAAAGCACACTATGCAGGATTTGTAGAAATACTTTTTAGTATGACTTTAAGATGGGTCAAGGGGCATGGCAGATTCTCAGAATGCATAGGAGTTGTAGTTAAACTTAATGATTAGACTTTTTTTTTTGCTGCTTACTCTGTACATTATGTTTTTTTAAATGTTTTTACTCGTCTGTACATGATCTGGATTTATATATCAGGGTGCTGTAAAATTAAATGTCTCAAATTGCAAAAAAAAAGAATGGGTACATAAACCGAATTAATTAACACAGTACCCAGAATAAAGTATCAGAACCTTGATTTTGTTTGTATCATATAACAAGTTTACATATGCAATGTCTGAAGTACATATTTTTAAAATGTTTGTGCTTTTAAAGATTTTTTTATATTGTAAAATTCAGACTTGTACAGATTTTTATTTTAAAAGGCAGAAATTAATGAGACATGAAAGCTTATGCGCTCTCATCTTCCCTTGTGTGTTAAAATGTCAAAACATTCATCGTATTGTTTCTTTTTATCCTATTGGTTGTTAAAATTATTTTTCACATTTATTCACTAGAGGGAGTCAAAGGCAAGGTTTATAAATAAAATGACATGATTCACTGTTGGTTATTACAGAACAAACCTGTTTACGTGGGTTTATTTAAGTATACGTCCTCACAGCTTTCAGACTAATTAATTTTGTCCACCTTTTGTGAGATTCATTTTTTAATTTGCTTTGTTATATCAGCAAAATCCAATCTTCCTGTAAAGGACTTTTACTTGCTCACTGCTTTTCTCATGTCTCTGCAATTAAAATCTCAGATCTGATCAAAAACGAGTTTGCGTCCGGGCACCAGTTTTATCAAAAATTCACAAAACGCAATTACTACATGACGTAGCTCAATTCATCAGTGTAAAAAAAAGACCTGGAGTGATCTGCTTTTTTAAATTTCTTTGTAAAGGAGGCATCTCTGCTAATAAAACAAACCCGTGAAAGTGGTGAGCATAATCATCTATTAAACGCACCGAAGGTACGTTATCAACTTAGCGTCTGATGTCTTTCCATCCAAACCCTGTGGGTTTCATTGTGCAGTCAGTGTGATTTTTAAATGCGGAAAATCTGCTTTATTTATATTCTGTGTAAAATCTTACATCAGACATACCAAATAACAAGGTCCCTTTCTCAGTGAAAACACTCAAAATTCATCATGGTTACAAACTGAAAGGCATTTGGCACGCTCGATTTAAAGGTGGTTTGCAAAAAGTCTGGGTCCGGAACTCATAACCTGAAGATGACCAGTGTTCAAAGAGCGCCACATTACCTGGACACTTTAGCTCAGTGTTACCTAAAGCAGGAGGGAGAGTGAGGGGGGGAGGGAGATTGTGTGAGTTAGTGGGCAGGTCTTGGTTCCGCTCCTCCCCCCCGGAGAAAACGTTTCAGTCAAGAACCCACAAAGGACCGTACGAGAGAGCTGCACTTTATTTAAGTCACACAAACACGGCAAATATGTACAAAAAAAGCAGTCTCTGTGTTCAGTTTTTCCTCACACACAAAACCCAACAATTCTCACAGAACGTCATGGCATCCACACCGATTAATTAGGACTTTAGTATTCATACTTTATAAATACTTCAGTATTTATTCAGGAGTATTTTGTGTTTTTTTAGTTGTTCATGAATCACACTACTCTACAAATGGCAGCTGCACTTACGGAGGGAACACTGTCGTTTGTTAGTTTTGCGATAGCCTCTCTCTCTCTCTCTCTCTCTCTCTCTCTCTTTCTCTCTTTCTCTCTCTCATCTGCTCAACCTTGTACCCATCCCTCCTTTCATTCCTATAGCACAGCGTTTCCCAACCTTTCTCCTTCCGCGGCACACTTTCCAAATTCACAGAATCTCATGGCACACAAACTCTCAAGAGCATAAAAAATAAACACCCTCCACACAGGCACGCACGTAGGCCTAAATGTTCTTTTGGGGTTTTAATTAAGCTATATGCACTTTAATGACAATTTTTTTGGCTTTTATGAATGGGATTTGTTCATTTAAGTTTTTTTTTTTTTTTTTTTTTAATTCATTTGAACATTAAAAATTTTTTTAAAGGATTTTTCACATGGCACACCTGACCTCGCCTGACGGCACACCGGTTGGGAAACGCTGGTATAACAGAGCACAGTATACCCAAGGTGCCTGAACTACAGACATTATGGTAGAATAATAAATAGAAAGTATTCTCTACAGTACTTAACCTTTTTTGCAAGAGGTCCCCCATTTATTTCTTCTTTTCTTTTAAAATCTTTATTTTTTAGAAAACATAGACAACATCTTCCAACTGCACCGTGCGATTCTATGAGATTATACATGCAACGTTTCGTTTCTTCCCGTCTTTTCAATAAAACAGATCCTTGACATAATATTTTGCAGACTCCCTCTCTTAAGATCGACTCAAGTCTATTTACACATTGGGTTTTTTTTTTTTTTTTTTTTGATGCCATGAGCTGGAACATCCACACAATCATGTCAAAAGATTAAAACGAACAACGGAAACTATGAAAAACAATTGTGTGCATATAAAATACAATTTCAAAAAAGAAAATAAAAACTAAATGCTTGAAATCATACTCTACCGTCCATTTTGATGGCAATGCCACAGAAAGGGTGTGAAAAATCGATCGTCAGTCACGATCGTCTGTACTGTTGATATTAAGGGTTTGGGGACACTACTGACAATCCCCAAATTAATACCATCTTTTGACCAGCAGGGGGGGAGCCTAACAGAAATATGGGTCTAATTCTCATACAATCAGATTTTTTTTGGGGGGGGGCAGGATATAGGTTACTACATACTGTTCTGGGTGATAAAAGCATTTATTTTTACTGAAGAAAATGAGCAAACACGAAAAGCATTGGGGATGCCAGCTTCTTTTAGGGAAACAACAGGAAACTGCTGTCAAATGACAAAATCATGTGACTGTGGAAATAATGAGCAGCTTGCAGAATTTTAATGTTGGCTGAGGATTGTGAACAGTAGTGAACAGTAGTGTTTCAGTCGTGGAAATCCAGTGTCTTGACGCAGATTAACATAAATTGACCGTAGGTTGTGTCTACGGTTTATTCATCTATATTGATACATTCACATTAGCAGGAAATACCACACAAAGACCGTTGTTGTTGTTGTTGGCATTTTTGCCCCGTTTTACCACAGCTCAAACTCAAAAAACTTTGAAAACTCAAACTCCCTTCCCTGTTCCAGTGCTTCATTCGTTGAATATATATTTCTGTACAATAGATGAGCATGTGACGTTCGAGAGAGAAGAATAAACGTTGCTCCCCGAATTATTTATAAACACGATTCTTTGATGTGCAGCACAAGAAAATCGGCACGTACAGTACAAGTACTTTAAAAAGGCCCTGGTGGGCAAAGAACGCTTCCAGCTTGCGGTGGCAATAGCCCGATATGTCTTACCAGAGATTACAGAGGCTATGGATATACCACACTGTACTGCTTCATCTAACACATGGAACTGAACATTCAGTTTTTTTTTTTTTTAAATGTGCAAGACTTTATCAGGACACGGATAATCATTTCTGGATCTGTTCAAAGTTTCGGAGGGATCTCCTTAACATGAGATACACAGCTCAATACAGAAGGGGTCTCAGAGTGCAAGTCAGGGGCTTCTGAGAAAGACAAGGAGCTGGCATCCCGGACAAACGTGAATGCACACACAAGCTTTCTGATTGGCTGGAGAGGCGCTGGCCACGCCTCCTCCGCCAGGCCATGCCCTCAAGACTCCGCAGAAGCGGCAGTAACTATGGCAACGGCAAAATCAAACTCCTGAAGGACAAAACCAGGCTGGGGGAGAGTGTTGATCACCAGTGACCCGATACAGAGACAGAAATAAAAAAATAAATAAAAAAATACATCTGATCAACTTGCTGAAATTCAGAACCAAAAGCTTCTAAAAAAAAAAAAAAAAAACCAAGACAGAGAAATCAAGTTAAAATCTTTATATATGTACACATACATCTGAAACCCAATATAAAAACGTCTTTCTGGTGAGCAAAGTTATTTCCTAACGTGGCATATCTTTTTTTCCCCAAAGAATAAAAAAAATTATGTACAAAAAGGCTTAATCATATAAAAAATCAAATAGATGCGGATGTAATTTTACATTATATATTATTCTATTTAACACACTTTTCTTCACAATTTATATTCATTTCATACACAAACATCTGACTAAAGATATATTTATATTTATATATATATGCATACTTTATTTACGTTGTTTTTTTTAGTTAAAACTCTTTGTATGAAATCTCCGTTCAATAGCAGGGGGATTCCAACACTTTCTTCCCTGCTATTCCGTTGTTCGACAAACTCGACCCTTAAAAGTCTGAACTGCTCCTGGTATTCGTCTTATCCTAACCCTTAATTGTGCCACTGCATTAAGACTGAATTAGTGCCGGAAACCACATACACGGGGTATTCATTGTTTTCCCCATTAAGAAGAGAGCAGAGGAAATTTGAACCGTGAAAGTTTAAAAACATGGTTACCCCACCCCACCCCACCCCCCACAGGACTGGAGTACTAAATAATTAATAAATAAATAAGTTTTAGTTTTTTTTTTTTTTCCTCCCTCCCAGCCAACTCTTGAATTCTCGCTGGACTGAAAATGCACTTAAAGGGAAAGGCGGCAAAATAAAAAAAAGATGGCCAGCTCATCCGAAGCCAGGGCATGATATTCCCCACCACGGCCGGCGGAGCTGAAAGCTCAGAGCTAACGGCCACGTGCGCGAGGCCAGGAGAACTTAGCGGATTTCTTTCACTGAGCTGAATGCGGGGAGCCGGGGCTTGTCCGGCACGTCTATGGTACATCGCAGTGCAAAAGGCGTCTCCACACTTCTGTCTGAGCTAGGCGCTGTGCCACGTCTATGGTACAGCGCAATTGCCGTGAGCTGAGCTAGCTGAGCTAGCCGAGATAGCCACGCTGAAGGCACCTCCACACTTCTGACTGAGCTAGGCGCTGTGCCACGTCTATGGTACACCGCAGTCGGCGTGAGCAGAGAAAGCCGCGCTAGCCATGCTGAGGGGGTCTCCACTCTTCTGACTGAGCTAGGCGCTGTGCCACGTCTATGGTACAGCGCAATTGGCGTGAGCTGAGCTAGCCGCAGTAGCCGTGCTGAGGGCGTCTCCACACTTCTGACTGAGCTAGGCGCTGTGCCACGTCTATGGTACAGCGCAGTCGGCGTGAGCAGAGCTAGCCAAGATAGCCACGCTGAGGGGGTCTCCACACTTCTGACTGAGCTAGGCGCTGTGCCACGTCTATGGTACAGCGCAATTGGCGTGAGCTGAGCTAGCCGAGATAGCCACGCTGAAGGCGTCTCCACACTTCTGACTGAGCTAGGCGCTGTTGCGGCAACTCGATGGCACTGTGGTGCATCCTACTGCGGTGAAACTGGCTCTGCTATGTGCTGTTTTGGCACAGAGAACATAACCGTGGCTCTTCGTGCATTTGAAAGGGAGGCCCCACCCTTATCAGAGAAGGACCGGTGTTGGTGCAAAATTTGCTTTTGCCCTGCACTAAATACACCTTAATCATGGTCTTCCATCAAGACCATGATCAGGTCAATCAAGTGTTTTAGCATTGCAATGAAGAGTCTGCCCCCCCCACAACAGATCTTTAGTAAGACTGGACACCCCTGACTCATGGGGTGTTAACCAGAACTCCACAGTTTGTGATAAAATACCCAAGCCTCAACACACTGTGTTTCTCGCATGCCTCCACACCTCACAATTACACTCCAACACAAGCCAGGGTCCAGTCCTGTTACTACACTGTGATGCCTATGGTGTGCGTGGGCAGCAGGGCTTGGAACCAAACGCTTTCTGCTTGTTCCATTGGGAAGAACATTCCCATCATGCACCCTGTGCTTCATTAAACAGCTACTAGAGGTGGACCATAAAGCTGCATTTTTTCCCTTGCTATTTATTCTGCGGTCCCAGTGCACATGCACGCACGCACACACAAGTTACAGACGTGAAGTCCATCTATGCTTCCCACGTAAGCACACGCCCACTCAGAGCGACGCGCGGCGGCCATGTTGGGACTCGGGGAGAGAAAGCGACGTGTCAGACGAGATGAACAGATCATCGTCGAACAGACGGGGGAGTCACAGCGCCCAGCTTCAACACGTCACCCGTTCTGTCAGTCACACCCGGTGGTGGAACCCGGGATACGTCCACGTCACACGTCCGTGCTGACCGGGCGATCGTCGGATCGGGGAATGCGTCAAACGAGCGAGATGAGACTTGCTCATCGTCAAACGGCGGCCGCCAAAAAGCAGCCGTCGGCACGTTCGCTCCGCTGCCGGCCCACTCAAACAGATCCGGGGGTCACGTGCTCGAGAGAATTCCGTCCTAAGTGTACGCCGGAACCATCAGCGAACGCCCACGCAACGATAAAATCCGACCCAGAAGGCTCCTCTCCTGTCACCGTCTCTTGCATTAAACCATTGTTGCTTTGCTTTGACGGCACACCAAATCAATACCCCGAGCTCGCTTTTGTGCGTAACTGAAAAAGCTCGCTGGGCGTGTGACCAGCAACCGCAATCTGTTTCCGACGACAGAGCGGAGAGTGGAGAGAGAAAGAAGAACTCGACGGCATTTTGCGAGGCGTGGTAAAAATTAAAAGGCAAGCGAAATATCGGCTGCTTCCGCGATGCGACAAATCCCACGCAAGAAACACTGTCGTCAATCAGGGGTGGGAGATTCTGGCACACGAGAGTCGGTGCGAACGCAGGTTTTTGTTTCCAACAGTTGCTCTGGCTACAAGAGCTATTGGCTGTATACAACAACAGTGGCTCACTCGTACATTCGATCATGATAAAACATTTTGTATAGGGGCACAAGAACAGCCAGAATGTCAATGTTCAAGCTAAATTAAGAAATGAATCCCCGAAGTTTGCCCAGAAAACCAGAAACGGACACAGTCCTAGTTGCCCACCTGTCATAAACTCTCACTCTCCTGCATTACTGGAAAGTGCTGAAAGCTTTTTTGTATTTGGTATAAAGGCACTGGCTACATCATTTACATGCGCACCAATGCCCTGAATATTGGGAGTCATCAGTTTATGCGAGAATTTAGATTATTGCGTACAAATTTGACTTCCACCTGACATGCACATGACGGTTTAAAAAAAAAAAAACCCAAAAAACTTTTTCCCACCGACTGCGAGAACCAGAAACGTAATGGAGGTGTGGAGGCCCAATGGAGGCCCATTCTCTAAAAAAATAAAAATAAAATAACGAAATAAATAAAAGACAGTGAGGAGCTGCCATTTCATTCCCACCTCTGGTTATTTCTCTGCACCCCTCGCAGGGTATTGGAAAAGGACTGTGGGATGTGTCTCCGTATTGGTAAATACATAAACAAGCAGGCGTGTTCTTTTTCTAAAAATTGCACCTTTACCCGACAGCACTAGCTGCTAATTTGCAACGTTGTATCTATACTGATAGACGGTCTATTGAAATTATTACTAGTAAGTGAAAGAGGCTCTCATGTGGAAAAGCAACGTAGACTAAATTTTTTTGGTATTTTTGAAATACTATTTGTACAACTAAATCTACTTAATGCTTTTCAGTCTAGATTCAAGCAACTTAACATTCAATTCAATCCTTAATTCAATGCTAAACTTTATTTTTTTTAAATAAACAAAATCTGCGTATTCGTTTACTCAGTTAGCGGTAATTGCATTTTGAATTTGCGAAACTGTCTGAGAGCACGAAAACGAACACAAACACTCGCGTTCAATTTCGGGGCCAGAGATAAGCAGAGACGTTGACTGAATCCGGGCCTTAGAGCCTTCTCAGATGTTTCAGAAGAAATTACCTACAAGATAACAATTCTACAACCAACACCACCCATACAAATTGTCTTTGACAAACAAGCGTGTGCGTGCGGACGTTTCTAAGAAAACCAAAAGCGTACCTCCATTTTGAAAAAGCAGAGCCCTTCTGCACACACAGTGTAAACCCACTGTGGTCAGAGACACATACAGCAAGAGGCCACAAAATGGCCGCCGTGCATCCTCTCCTCTACTGAACCATCTGTTGTTATGACAACTGAACACAGGGTCACAGAGTGAGAGTGACACCTGTCACCTGTCACACCCCACCCAGCGCACACCGAATCGGACACTGCGTGATTGAGGGACGTAAGGATGGAAAAAAGGGGTTATGGACAGTCCACGGATTTAGACCAAAGCAGCACCATTCCAGTCTCTTCCAAACTGTGCAACTGGCAAAACAAATTGTGAATATTCTTTTTTTTTTTTTTTTGGAGAATCAAACTACCTATTAAAAAGTGATTCAGGTTCTGGTGGTGGGGAAAATAGAAAAATCTGAAAGTGAAAGGGCGAAAATACATCCCCTTTGGATTATTGCAACTCTTTCGTTGTTTCATAATGTGTCCGACAAATTAAAAATGGTTGACCACAAAATTGTCTGAAACTCGGTAAATAATGTAAGATCTGGCTGTGGGGCCTTCACGGTTCGGAACGAATCTCGCTCAGTACCAGGTGAGTCTACAGTAAGAACTCACCTGTGATAGGTGGGTGAGTATAAGAGCTCACCTGTAATAGGTAGGTGGGTATAAACAGCTCAGCTGTAATAGGTAGGAGGGTAAAACAACTCACCTGTGATAGGTGAGTGGGTGTAACAGCTCACCTGTAATAGGTAGGTGGATAAAACAGCTCACCTGTACTGGTGCAGATGGAGAACCAGTTAGCAATGGCTGAAGGAGACTGTACACGCCAGGGTAAACAGGTGAGCACAGCAGACTGTTCCGGACAGGTGGGACCCACAGGGAGCCTGTGGAAGATCTGTGTGGGTCCCACCCGTCCTGGTCTGCCTGTGGGTGACCCACACGGTTTAAGAGTCTTAGAGCACAGTGGGGCGCTGGGGGACGTCTTCGGACAGGACGACGGCGTCTCTTCAGGAGAACATCTTGCTCTTTGTCTTGTATTTCTCTGCTGAAAGGTGCTTGGTGCTTTAGTGAGTGAAATGCTTGCACAAAAACCTTAATACGACATTAAATCCTAGCAACACCCTGTACTTTTTTATAAAACACTATAAAGTAAGCTCATTTGGAGAGACTCTGCTCCTGCCCCCCTTTCCCCCTTATCCAAATTTACTGCACTTCTGTCCTGGCCTGTGTGATTGGGTGAGTAGTATGGTGTGTGATATATATGGATATTCCTGTGTATGTTATAGGGACATTCAGTGTGTGTTATAGACATTCTTGGTTATGGACATTCTGTGTGATTATAGGATTCCCGTGTGTTATGGATTGTGTGTATGGAACATTCCTGTGTGTGTTATAGAGACACTCTTGTGTGTGTTATAGGGACATTTCTGTGTGTTATAGAGACACTCTTGTGTGTGTTATAGGGGCATTCTGGTGTGTGTTATAGGGACATTCCTGTGTGTGTTATAGGGACATTTCTGTGTGTGTTATAGGGACATTTCTGTGCGTGTTATAGGGACATTTCTGTGTGTGTAACAGGGACATTCCTGTGTCATAGGGGTATTCTTGTGCGTGTTTGGGGGCAGTTCTATGTGCTTTCTCTCGTGGTTGCAGCATGATGGTGCCTCTCTGTGCTCATTCAGAGCTCCCCGGGGGCACGGGCTTGGGGAGGGGCCTGCCTCTGGGCTCCTGGAGGCCCTGGAGGCCGGAGTACTGGAGGCTCCGCGTGGCCGACTTGAGGCCCAGCGAGGAGAGGGTGAGGGAGGCCAGCGGGGAGGGCGAGGGGGGCGTGGAGGAGGCGGAAGAGGAGGAGGAGGAGGAGGTGGAGGTCGGCGACGAGGAGGTGGTGATGGCGGAGGGCCGGCCGTTGGGCAGGGGGGAGGAGGCGGAGGAGGAGGAGGAGGCGCGCTGCTCCCGGAGGAGCCGGTGGTGGCGGAGCGTGGAGGACAGGAGCAGAGCCTCGGCCCCCAGGCTGGACGCGGACAGGCTGGCCAGCAGGGCCTTGGCCGGCCCGGTGGAGGCCGACAGCGACGACAGCGCCCCCTCCTGGGGGTACCGCTTCAGGCCCGCGCCGAAGACGCCGACGGAGGAGGAAGAGGAGGAGGAGGATGGGAGGGCGGAGGAGGGCAGCCGGCCCGAGAAGCTGACGGTCCGAGCGCTGGAGAGGAGGGGCTCCACGGCCCTGACACCGCTGCTGAGAGCCTGCAGGTACACAGTGCCCCCGGGCAGGAGAGGAGGAGGAGGAGGAGGATGAAGAGTGAGAAGAAGAAGGGAGAAGAAAGGCTTTCAGAGAAGGAACAGAAAAGAGAGTAATAGTCCTACAGTCCGGGTAGGCCGTGGGGCGGCGTAGAGGATGGTGTTGGCCGTGAATCTCCTCCCACAACCCAGAAAAACTGGATTTTTTTTTTTTAGCAGTGTTAACCAAGGGGTGTGGGCTGACGAGGAAGGTGGGGGTGGTGATTAGGCAGGTGAGGCCAGGCCAGTCCACAGGGCCGGTGATGGGGGGGCGGGGACAGTTCTGTAGTTTGTTGGTGCTGGGAGGAGACAAACCGTTCACTGCTGAGAGACACGGGGGTCACGGGGGGGGGGTCATGGGTGCAGCGCGTCGGGTTGCCGCGGCGACGCCGTGGTGCGGAGGTGTGTAGACACAGGCAGGCAGGCAGGCAGGCAAGTGACGGGGTGATTTGGGGGGGGGGGGGGGGGGTGACAACAAAGAGAGAAACAAAACAAAATAAACGACAACAAAAAAAAAAGAACAGACACAGGTATCCGTTATTCAGGTAAGAATCCACATGCATGATGTTAGACACAGGTTCATTTTTGCTTTTACACACAGATTAAAAAAACAGCAGTTTTTTTAAACACATGATAATGGCGGTTGAGGCTCCGAGCCCAACAGTACCGCGCTGGGCAGTGCGGTATTGTTGACGATTCCCCTTCGCATTTTCGCGGACGGGCGGTCCGCTGTTAAAATGCAGGCGGTTGAAATGGACGCCATCGCATGCTCTCCTCCGTCATGCTGCTGGACGACCAGCGGGGGGCGCCGTTATGGCACGTTGCCATCCCTCCCGCCGGGGGGAACAACCCCAAGGACGACGCACAGCAGGTCGGGGGCAGAAAAGGGCGCAGGGCGCCAAACCGGAGTTTACCCATAAGGCTGTGTGTCTAACGCAAACACAAACACAGACTCACTGCGGGGGGGGGAGGATTACTGAGTTCCCTGGATAACTGTGCTGAGTAAAACCCAGAGCAGCTCTTTTTACTGCAGTCCATGTTCCGGATTTCGTAGGGTTCCGGGTTTTACTCAGCGCAGTTATCCAGCTAGCTCAGTCATCCTGCTCGGTGATACAGGGTTTTACTCAGCGCAGTTATCCAGCTAACTCAGTAATCCTGCTCTGTGATACAGGGTTTTACTCAGCGCAGTTATCCAGCTAGCTCAGTCATCCTGCTCTGTGATACAGGGTTTTACTCAGCGCAGTTATCCAGCTAGCTCAGTCATCCTGCTCTGTGATACAGGGTTTTACTCAGCGCAGTTATCCAGCTAGCTCAGTCATCCTGCTCTGTGATACAGGGTTTTACTCAGCGCAGTTATCCAGCTAGCTCAGTCATCCTGCTCTGTGATACAGGGTTTTACTCAGCGCAGTTATCCAGCTAGCTCAGTCATCCTGCTTTGTGAAACCCCCCCCCAGGTTTACAGTCAGTGTGTGGTGACAGGTATGTTTCAGTGCCTCGACACAGCTCAGGCGAACAGTGATGCTCCTGTTCTGGAGAAAAGGGGATCTGATGTTTAATCCAGCCTGTCTGTGTGTCCGAGCGTCCAACCGTGGTGCTCATTTAGCTTCGAGGGGAACGAAAAGCCTGATTGACAGTTCGCACTAGAACAAAGCCACACATTTGCACATTCGGACACGTCATTGGACAAATGCACTTATTTTGGAATCAGAACAAATGGATGCTTGTTCAGCAAAACTGGAGCAGAGCATTTGAAGAACCACCTCGGTCAAGGTGTCCTGTTGCCTAGCAACAGCATCAAAAGCAAAACTGTTTCTGTGTTTTTTTTTTTTTTTTCATTGCTATAACTGGATTATAAACGTATTAATAGTATGTAAATTCATAAACATATTAACAGCATTTAAAATTTAGCGTGCCTGACAGGTCATGAGCATATCATGCTTTTTAAAAAATGTTTTGGTTTCAATGGGGCTGTTTAACACACTACAGGGACCTAAGAGTCACAGGTGACCTTCAGCAGCGGCAGCCATGTTTGCACTGTTTATGGCTGTGAAACGGGTTTGGCTTTCTGCTTTCAGCCCATGTTTGGAAATGAGTCGCCCAGATCACACAGTGATTGAGTACTGGGGGGAGAAGCTGGCGGGGGGGGGTGTTGGCGCGGGGGGGCCAGCACCACTGCCCGGCGTCCCAAATTACTTGAGGTTTAAAATCAAAATCTTAGGTCTTACTACATCGACCACCTCCTACATACATTCCAACAGTGGGAGCCACACAGGTGTGCTACTAATAACAAATTATTATTAAAGTACATTACTTTAAGTATTATAAAAGCACATCATTCGGGGAAAAACTGCGCAATTCTTTCAAAAAAAAAAAAAAAGAAACTGCCAAATAAAAAACTTCCCTATAACACACTACTGCTGTTGCGAGGCAGTTGCTGTAAATAGCTTGTTGCTTCTGCGTTTCAGCTTCCTGGGGATTTTCTCTCAGCCAATCGGAGGGCAGCGTGGTACACCTGCCCGCTCCAGGAGTGTGACTCTCCTGCCCTTTTTCTCCAGTTGCCATGGGCACTAACAACTCCATCCGGCAGCCGGTCGGACCGCTGTGACATCGGGGCTTTCGAGGTCTCCGCCGGGGGGGCAACAATGGCCCCCGCTATCGCTGTCCCCGCACACAGGGCCCATTAGGACAAAGTCGTTAGCGCTGTAGCCCGATAGCAGCGAAACGGCTACCTCTGCGTTGCGGTGCCGCTATGGGATTAGATCTCCTAACGGCAGTTATATTCAATAGCCGTGGGTGCTAATAGCTTTCATTCATCATCTGATGAAATTTTATTATTACCATTTAAAAAAAAATTTTTTTTTTTTTTTTTTTACAAAAGATAAAGGAACAGAAGAAATACTGAAATGAAAACAGACCCATAAATTTCGGTCAATTTATGGGTGGAAATAAAAGACGGACGTGCCTGCGTAAACTGGAGAGAGGGGCCACAGACGAGATACTCATTCGTGAGCTGCGGTGGATAAGGGGCGTGGGTATGGATGATGGACAGGTGCCTGGCCCAATCAGCCTGGCCCAAAAATGAGCCACACAGGAAGCTCTGTATGTGATTCTCTTTTTTTTTTTGTCAGATCTTATTTATTGCCTTATTTATCTTCTGTAGTCTCCTTTATTGCTCCAGAGTACATTATTTTTTTCATTGTTGGAAGCGGTATTGGATTGCCATTTTATCCTTGTTTATGGACGTAATGTGACCACTTCAGCCCGTTTGGAGGTATTCTGAGTCCAGCCTCTGTCAGTGCCCGTGAAGCACTTTCTGAGAATGTCGATGAAAAGCCTCAATTCAACATTTAATAACTTGGACTCACAATTACACGTGTTAGATTATTTTGTCAGAAACGCCTTTCGGTGAGTTCAAAACGACTGCAACGTGTCTGTGCACAAATGCAAACCTGTGAAATTCTGTCAATGGGACAAATGTTGACTGAATCCAGGCCAAGGTTATGGACAGCAGACTGTGACGCTGAGAGTGGCTACCCTTGAATGTGTCACTTCTGTAGAATGCTGGAGCAATGCATCAATTTGCTGGGTCTGGTCCTGAGTGCTACACAACTGCAACGCTAGTGCTGTAATGCTAGTGCCATAATGCTAGTGGTCTGCTTTTTGAGTGCAAAATTGACAGGGGCAACACTGCTCTACACTGGGGATGGGAAACCCATAGCCCTTCAGGACTGCTGAATTTCTGGTGTATATCAGGATAGTACCCTTCTTGATTGCCCAGTGCGCTCTCGTGCTCTCTCTCTCTCTCTCTCGCCCTCTCTCTCAGCATTGCTGTTTGATAGTGTGAGGCTGAACGGAATAACAATGCTGCAGGAAGCATTTTTACTGTTCTTACTTTATCTCCCCGCAGACACAAGCAATGCAATGAACATGACCAGGTCAAGCTTTCTTTCCTGTAAAAAGTTCCAGAAAAATCTTTTATGGGCATGTCATGCAACCTGTCAAAAAAAGAGAAGGGTTTTCATATCTTTCCACCGGCCCGAGTAAATAATTTAATAATGTTTAAAATGCCATGAGGGGAACTGAGTGGGAAAATGTACAGTGTGAGTCTAACGTCATGGTTCAAGGAGGTCCCAGGGCAGCAGCTCTGGACCTTCTCCACATGCTGTATCTTCCTTAACCTCAGGCCCAGGTAGAGGGCTCTCACGTCACCCAGGTCTCAGGTGAACTGAGGAGACCAAGCACCTGGGCGGAAGGCTATCGAGGTGGAACACTCCCAAACTTTTCACCTGGACATGTTTCAACTAAAAATAAAAAAAAGTTATTTTTTCATTGATGCGTTCATCATCCTTTGCTAAAGCTAGACCTCTTTTTTTTTTTTTTTTACCCATTCTCTCCACACATCCACCCATTTCCTAACCCACTTGCCATCAAGGGCCAAGAGTTTTCCTTTCGACCAAGCTCTACACCGGCTGTTTTCTTATTGCTCTCCTTCTGGCTCTAACGGGTGATTCTCTATTGCTCTCCTTTCCTGGCTCTACACCGGCTGATTTCTCTTATTGGCTCTCCTCTCCTGGCTGATTATCCACTACATAGCGAAATCACCCGGGGCAGTGCTTAGTAGAGAATAAAACCGCCGTATTCTCCACGATCGATGGAACCGGTTTGACTCCACTGATCCAGCCCATTCATTCCCGGGCCAGGGTGGCGGGGGGCGCTAGAGCCTATCCCAGCATGCACTGAACGAGAGGCAGAGAAACACCCCGGGACAGATTGCTAATCCATTGAAGGGCTCACGCAATTCACTCACCCAATTTAGACTCTCCAAATAACCTAAACGGCGTGTTTTCAGGGCTGTGTTGGAGGAAACCCACAGTACCCGAAGGAAATCCACACGGACACGAAGAGAACATGTGCATGGACTCCACACAGAAAGCGCACTTCGAACCCAGGACCTCCCTGCTGCCAGGCAACAGTGCACTGCATGCACTGCACCACCCCTCCCCCTCCATTATTTTCTTCCTGCCCAATTTGGGATGCCCAATCAATCATAACCATAGGAAGCATTATTTTTTTCCACAAAGAGAGAAGTCAATGTGTGGAATAGCCTGCCAGGTCGTGCAGTTGAGGCAGAAACTTTGGAGGTCTTCAAGACTGGGCATGATATGGTGTTGGATATTATCTAGCCTGTAGGTAATCAGATGGCACACATAGCTGTATACACGCCATCGATAACCAGTCATTTCTTTGGAAGCACACTGAGATACTATTCTCTATGTTGTCATGCTCAATGACAGACTACAGGATGCAGCGTCCTTGCACTGAAAAGCAACGCCTTGACAGGATGCACCACCCGACAGCGATTTCTGTACTTCGTGTGATGTCATCACACTTCGTGTGATGTCATGTGACACCTGCCTGCACTGTGTTAGCTCCCTCCCTGCTGATCTGGACCTGATTGTGTCCTAGAGAAATGTGTCCCCATTCCCCTCTCCCTCCCTCCCTCCCTCCCCACCCCCTTTCAAACTGATGAAAGGATTTCTGTGTATTAATTTTTTTTTGTCAATGTAATCATTCAGAGCAGTTGGAGCTTTTTCTTATCAAGTGACAAAATGAGAAATGAGGCTGTGTGCTTTTGGATCAGGGTGGTGGGGGGTCACTGCTATACAAAATCACTTTTCTCACAATGTGCTTCCAGAGTTCTACCCCCCCCCCCTCCATGGAATCACTGCAGCCTTTAGACTATTTGATTTTAAGAACAGAGAAACCTCCCCCCCCACCCTCCCTTACCCACCACCCCCCACCATGCACTCCGTGTCAGTGACAAACAGCAGCATGGATGGGGGGTGGGGGTGGTGGTGGTGATGGAGGTGGGGGAGGGGGGTAAGGGGGGTTGCTCTGTTCTTAAAATCAAACCAATCAAAAGGCTGCACTGATTCCCCTCACTCTAATGTTGAAGCGGACGGTGCTGGCTGACGTTGCCTGAACAACTGATTCCTTCCGCAGTCCCCCCCCCCTCCCACACAGGGTCCCAGCACGCACCCCTCCCTTCCCTCTCCCGTACTGAGTCACATATCGAGCCCGTCCAGAAGAAGACAAAGAGCAGTATTTGTTTTCTGTCGCCGGTTTGCCGACGGTCAGAATCGACAAGAAATCATGCCGCCGTTGGTTAGCTGTTCTGTCCCATGATGGATTGTGTGAAGTGCGCCAAGGCTTGGGGTTCACCCAAAAATAGGGGGGGGGGGGTCACTTCAGGTGGGCTTAACCTGCGACACCCGGCCACCAGGATGGACACAGGGAGGGGCGGGGGGTGCAGATACCCAGTGTTTTATAAGTGAGTAGAAAAAGCAGTTAGCCAGTGTTTTATAACTGGAAAGGAAGAGCAGTTAGCCAGTGTTTTATAACTGGGAAGAAAAAGCAGTTAGCCAGTGTTTTATAACTGAGTAGAAAAAGCAGTTAGCCAGTGTTTTATATCTGGGAAGAAAAAGCAGTTAGCCAGTGTTTTATAACTGAGTAGAAAAAGCAGTTAGCCAGTGTTTTATAACAGGGCAGAAGGTGCATTTAACCAGTTTTATAGCTGGGTAGAAGGTAGCGTTGTCAGATTTCTGTTTGAATGGATAACAGACCAGAGGTTGATTGAGAGGCTAATTCGTTTAGAAACTACCGGCATTATTTCTTCCATAAAATTATTTGGATATTATAACTATTATTCTATTGTCCTGTCGGGAAACCGGACACCTGTGAACCCGAGTGGAAGGGGCCAGTTAGCCCCACAGCGCTGAGCCGGCTTTGACAGGAAGCAGCTGCGGCTCTCGAACCCTGGACACCCCCCCATCCGCCCACCACCCCACCCCCCCGCCACCCCACCCCTCACCCCGACAGCAACAAGCCTCACTCGTAATTATGCCTTTGGCTGCGCATGTTGTCCAGGATTTTGACAAATTGTAAATCTGGCAACCCTAGGCAGGGTTGTGGGGGGGGGAGGGGGGTGGTGATGATGCTCTCTGCAGCTTCTCTAAGCCATGCCTCTGTCTGCGCCCCACACGGCCTGATGGCTGTCGCCGTACGAACCCCCCCGCTACCCCCCGCCCCCTCGCTCACAAACCCCCTGCCTGCCCCCGCCCCCAGACTCACTGAGCGTGCTCACCCTGCTGGAAAATTGGCAACAGGTTCCGTTGATTATAAAGGCTCTGATCCGCTCTAATTGGTCGGGTGTTGATCGTACCGCTACAACAGAGGGGTGGACAGCGTCTCCGCACCACCGACTCCAGCAACAAACGAAGCGGCAGAAAATTTCAGAAGCAAATGCCAAAGCCGAAAAAAAAATTAAAAAGGAAAAAAGAGAAATACTCCCGCAGGCGCGTTGACAAAAGAAACTAATTAAAATTAAAACAGAAAGAGGGCCGTCTCAGAGAGAGCCAGGGAGAGTTGAAGGCCACAGGGTGGTCGAAGGAGAAGAGCGCCAAGCCCTGAAAGTAGGCCTGTCCCTGCACCCTCCAGCCATGTTTGGGCCAGACTGACTGGGCCGGGCACCTGTCCATCATCTATACCCACACGCCCCTTATCCACCGCAGCGGGGACTAATCCAGCTCTCCTGCTCTGAGCAATGATGTCAGAGATTCACCTTTGGCCTTCCATTACTGTCTCCGCCTACAGATCCCATAAGCCCCAGCGTTATAATACTCCTTCCGAACCATAAATCTTGGAAATCGCACTTGGCAGTGTCTTGCCCTTTCAGTCAAGAGCCTTTATTAACAGCATCATGTAGGGAGTCATAATTTACATACACATGCACATCATAATTGTACATGCTGTAATTTCTGGCTCTCCACATGCATGATAATGCCTGTAAACCATGTTTACCCAAGATGATGCAGTGAGTGTCACACTCCGTTCCAAAGACACAAAGAAGCAATAAAAAAGCAGAGTGGACAACTCATAGTAGTCTCATTCCCTTTAAAAAGAGTGTGACCTTAGTTAACCTAAGGAGTGTTAACCTCAGTTTCCTGGTGAAATTCCACCAAAAGCTGACTCAACACTGTAATCTTATTGTTAACTAAAATGAACTCACCAAGCTATGCTTGAAAAACAGTAACAACTTTGAATGTATAAGTTTATTCAAAATTCGGTGTTAAGGACAAATGTTGATTGAAAGTAGGTCCATTTTTTAAAAACTTCCTCTCCAATCAGATCGGTACTAAATATTAGTGATCCTATAGGCTGCTGCAGACGGACAGAGGGTGGAGTTATACTCAGCCTATCGGCTGCTGCAAAGGAAAAGGGCGGAGTTACACTCAGCCAATCGGCTGCAGCAGAGCGAAAGGGCGGGAGTTGCTAGCGGCGACGCACCTGCTGGCCCTGGTTCTTGAGGAAGTCGTCTCGCAGCTTGCCCGTCTTGCCCTTCTCCGAGCTGCTCTGCTGCAGGTGCTTGAGGCGAGAGGCGGCGGTGGAGGAGTGGAGGGGCTTAGCGGGAACGGCGGGACTGCTGCTGCTGCTGCCACTCTGCAGGGAGATGGGGGGGTGTGAGAGGGGGCAGAGTTACACTTTATACCACCCTGCCCAGAGCACGCAGGACACTCCAGTGTTAAATCAGCTCTGAGAATGCTGTACATTTTACTCTGATTCATCTGTGACACTGAACACTTTAATCTTATTCAGTTTTAATTATTTAGTTTTTATTATGCAGGAAATGTTATTGCCTAATGCATGCCAAAACAGTTTTTAAAAGTACGCTAACTCGGAGCCTGCCTCAGAGTTAAAAGCAGTTTTAGTTTGCCCAGGGAAAAGGAAAGATGGGAACTGTCGTAAAGGATCAGTGAAGCGCCAGAGCTGGACCGCGGCATCAAACGCCTGCCTGCCCCTCCCTCCCTCCGCGATCCCGCCCTCCCTCCGCGATCCCGCCCGCCCGCCGCGATCCCGGCCGCCGCGATTAAGCCAAACGTACCGCCGGCCTGGCGGAGATACCGCCAGCGAGGAAACGCTCATCCGCCCAATCACTCGCTCGAGTTATTACCGCCCGCCGCCAAGCCCGCCAACAGGCCGTTTCGTTACACCCGGAAATTCAACCGGCGGCTTATCTTCCAAATCGGAAACTGTGGAATTGGGGGGGGGGACACAGAAGGGGGTCCTGCCTGCAAAGGCCTTCTGATGTATTTGCCATTAGCACTTCAGTGAACCCCTCCCCTCGACCCCCCCCCCCCCCCACCCCACCAGGTTTCCTGCTGGAGAGGGAGCTTCTGATTGCTTCCCCGCGTGAGTCCTGCTGGCTAATTAGCCTGTTTTATAAATGAGGGAGGGGGCGATGCCCCCCCCCCACGGGTGAGGTGCGGTGTGTTAATGACCTTCTCGTCTATAAGGGAGCAAAACAGCTCTGCACTGACGTGGAGATTAAAAAAAAAAAAAAAGAAGAAGAAAGGAAGAAAAAAAAGAGGATGACATTTCAGCGATATTTTCCATCAGGGACCTACGCCTGAACTGAATTATTGTGGAACAAATGAACCAAATTATCTCTGCCAGGTAAAACTGGGACTGCAGCTGCATTAATGTCTCGTGAATGAAGATGATGGCCCAAAACGGCTTCAGAGAAACTCTGCGTGAGCAGATTCTTGAAGGTTTTCTTTTTCTTTTCTTTTTTTCTTTTTACAAACAGCAGAGTGTTTAAAAGCACAGAGTCCGACAGAGAGAAGATCCACGCGAAGCCAGCCGCATACTAAAATTTGGTCACACTGGGAGGCCCTGGGACCAATCAAACGCTGCCCCCCCACAGGACTCCCAGCCAATCGCCAGGGGCGCGGTCAGGAATTAATTTGAATATCAGCGGGAATGAGGAAACATGGAAATCATAAATCGTATACTAAAAGGGCACAGATCTCTGTGGGAGGACAGAGCTCAGTGTTGTGGGATGACTCATTTTGACTTTTTCACGGATAAAGCCGTCGCTTTCTACAAATGCTGTGGTGTTACGGTGATGTTGTATTTCCTCTTGTGTTTTTTATCCAGCAATCAGTCAAGTAGTATGTACTGTACTGAGAAGGGCCGCCCATCCCTGTTCCTGAATATCTATCGTCCAGCAGGTTTTCACTCCAACCCTAAGAAAGCGCACCTCATTCAACAGCTAGAGATCTACCGTCCTGTAGGTTTTCACTCCAACCCTAACGAAGCTCACCTCATTCAACAGCCAGAGATCTCATCGAACTGAAAATAAAACTAGATTCAGGTGTGCTAAAAATTATGGTTGAAATGAAAAACCTACAGGATGGTAGATCTCCAAGAACACCGTTAGGCAGCCTCAATTTAGAGAGACCATAAAATGACCATATGCACAGTATCAGTCAGCATGTGTGTGCACATATTATACATATATATATTTTTTAGTTTATGCTGGCTTTGCATGTTTTGCAGTAATCCCCATTATAATGGACCCTGACCTGATACTGAATCGAAGTCAATTGAAGTTTCCATTCACATCACACCAACCATCACGTCACACAAAATCACATAAGTTGTAATTAATGAGGTATTACATGTCTACGACAACTAAAAAAGCAAAACAATCAAGTGTACTTGGCTATCAATTTTAACATACAGTGGGGGAATCAGCACAGGACTCAAACACACAGAGAGAAAGAAAACTCAAGTTCTGGAGGGCTTTTACCAGCCAATGAGAGAGCAGCACAGGAAAGTGCGGACAGAACGTATTTAATGAGAGTATTTACACACAAAGCAGCAGGATTCGGGGTTACAGCAGGCGAGCAGAGCACCAGAGCAGAAGCAGAAGAGGTCAGTACTCGATTACTCGGACACGGTGGTGCACGGCAAGCTCTCGATGCGCACAAAGCGGATGGGAACACTGCGATACCCGGCTTTGCCTCATTCAAGAGCTTCCACAGTCAGATGGATGCTCTGTGCAAGACAGGATCAACCCTGGTCCCCAGAGAAGCACACAGGGGGTCTGCTGGTGCTTTTCAAAGGTGCCCCAAACCTTCAAATCCACACTGGAATGAGACCAGGTGAGGTTAACAACAGCGCTAACTGATCAATTAAATACAGCATAGCAACTGACACCAGCACGTCCTGCGGCTCTTCTGGTCCAAGGTTGAGCAGCCTCGGTTTACATGGATGCCCCCCCCCTACTGGGCAGAACGTCAACACATTCAGAGGCTACAGAAGACATTTAAGACTGGACTGGATTTTGTATTTATACTGTCGCTTTATGGCTGACACCCCACTGCGCAAGCCAGTCTTTACCCACTACTTGGGTTAAAGAGCACAAAATGGCTCCTTTGCACAGAAGATGTGAGCTGTGCTCCCAATAGCACACATGCTACATCTGCAGGCTTTATTTGACCATAATAAAGGAGGCTGAAGGCTCGAAGCTCTTATTTACTTTAGTCTGTGCATCCCTCGTCTGTTCTTTCATCTGTGAAAAGGTCCCCAGACCTGAGATGACAAACATCATAGCAGACGGTAATTCTTTTTTGTTTTTTTAAAACTGAACTGGAGATGAAAACAGAGACACTGTTTGCCGACGCCTAGCAAACTAGCTTCGGACATTTCAGAACTGGCCGTACAAAGGCTGTCAAAAAACATCACTGTGACACAATGGCACGGAAGAGAATGAAGAATGAATAACATTTAGAATCTTTTATCCTCATAGACATTTTTATAAATGCGCTGAGGGAAGATGTGTTATGGATTGGCTGACAGTTACGGGTGGAGGTCAGAAACTACGTCATGGTGTTGGGGCGAGACCCAACTGACAGTTACGTGTGGAGGTTGAAAACTACGTCATGGTGTTGGGGCGAGACCCAACTGACAGTTATGGGTGGAGCATTGAAACTACGTCATGGTGTTGGGGCGAGACCCAACTGACAGTTACGTGCGGAGGTTGAAAACTACGCCACAGTGTTGGGGCGAGACCCAGTCTAATCCCGCGTGCTGGGAGAGGAGAGGCAGGAAGCGGAGAGATCAGAGGAAGCGGGGCGAGCTTCGAGAGGAGGAAGAGTGGAGCAGAAGCAGAAGGGGAAGGCCTGGCTGTTCGACGGCAGAACCTTGGTCGCGGTTGGCTGGATGGCGAAGGCCTTGGATTTGGGCTTCGGTGGGACGGGTGGCCGGGTCTTGTTGGGGGAGGGCGTGGTTGTCGAGCCTGGGGGGTCAACGGGCACGGAGGGGGGGACCCCGAACTCCTGCAGGGCGTGCTCCAGATCGCGGATGGTCTCCTCCAGGCTTCCCAGCCGCCTGTAGGTACTGCTCCGGATGTCCTCCCCCAGGGACCTCCTGAACCGGCCTACTTCTGCCTGGCCTGCTTGTGCCTGGTCTGATCCAGGCTGGTCTGCTTTGGCCTGGCCTGGCTCAGAGATAGCAGGCTTCGGCAGGGTTTCCCTGGTCAGGCCAGCCGCCACGCCCTCCATCCCCGCTGTGACGGGGACTTCCAGGGTCCTCTGTCCCGTTCTTATCCCCAGCTTCACCGCCTCTTTCAGCTGGCCGAGCTGCCTGTGGGCCGGCCGGGCCCCGGGGGTGGTCTGGAGCTCCACGGCCCCGTGACTGGCGGCCTGCCTCCCTGAGGGATCCGCAGGCTCAGGATGGCCCGGCTCGCGGCCCTTCTCCAGCATGGCCAGCAGGAGGCGGTAGGCCTCGCCGGCGCACACAGGCTCCGTAAAGAGCAGGACCAATGGAGCGCGGCTCAGGTCAGGGACGCTGTGGACACTTCCGCCCTCACCCGGGGTCTGGACTGGGACAGTCATAGTCTGTACCTCTTCCCCTCTCTCCCTGATGACATTCTGGGCCTCTGCTCTGGACAGCACCCTCACCTCCCTCTCTGTAACAAGGAGGCCCAGCTCTTCCCAGGGTTCCCGGCCTTCAGGGACCTCCTGAGAAGGTCGGGAGTCCCTTGAGACCGACCAATGCCGTGTTTGGGCCTGTACGTTATGGTGAGCGTCACTGACACAGCTGCTGCCACTTCCTGTAGTGAGGTCACTTCCTGCTATGATGTAACTTCCTGTTGTGATGTCACTTCCTGCTATGACTCCATCCTGCATGACTCGATTGGACCAGCTACTCATTGAAACATCCTGGAGCTGAGAAACAAAAATTCAAATAAAAGGTTAAAACTAATTAATTCTAAATATATAGATACAGTGTATTAAAAAGACCATTACTAACACTCATAGAAATTGCATATGCTTCAATATATAGAAATTAACAATATAATCAAGCTATTTCAAAATATATGGGTAAATATATTTGTCAATGGTATTCACAAATTTACAACATATTGCAGTATATGTCCTTTCTGTAAGGGAATACTATGGTCACGTCATAACTCAAGCCTATTAATCCTAACACAGTTCTAACTAAACAGATATTTCCTACGACTGTACAACAGGCCACAAAACACATGGGGAATTTTCTAAGCAGGGAGGTCGTCAAGGGAACCAAAGATCACATGTCTTTGCGTTAGTAACCAATGGGAAAGTGTGGAGTGCTCTACTATAGTCACTTTGACATTCTGAACTGGGAATATTGTTGTCGCCTCTGCAGTTGGGAAAAATGATTCTCATTATTTCTGCTTTACTGGTGATTGAATTACCATTTACCACATTCACTAAAAGCGGATTTAACATTTCTTGAATAAGAGAAAACCATTCCAATTTCATAAAATTGGATGCACTTGCACATTAAGAAAGATTTTACATTTGAATACAAGCTTAATGGTTGGAACGCAAGCGCAGTGGTTTAGTGTATAATGTCAAAATTCGAAACCATACAATTTCAAATTAAAGCACAGCGAATCTTCATTGCAAGTGAAAGCACTAAAAATTCAACCAAGAAAATGGGAAAAGAGCCAAGAGTAAAGTGCAGGTTTTAAAATGTATGAATCAAGCTAAACTAGAAGCCATAAAATACATTTACATATGGCCAGTGAGATAAACTCAGAAGTGAAACCCATATGAACATCATAATTAAAATATCACATAATTCAGCGTCTGTGACGCATGCGTATTGGGCTGTTTGGGGGGGGGGGGTGGTACCTGGGGGGCCCGTCTGGGTGTGCGTTTGCGGTGCTGATCCAGTGTGTTTGGATCCTGCAGCAAACAGGACCGCTCCACTGACGCTGGGGACTGATAACATACAACACACGACACGGTGACACACACACACACACCACACCACCACACACACACACACACACCACACACACACACACACACGCCCACACACACCACACACACGCACACCAGCACCACAGCACACACACACACACACACGACACTGTGACCGCACACACACGCACACACACACACACACACACACCACACACACACACACACTACACACACACACACACACACACGACACGACACACACCGCCGCACACACCACACAACCACACACACCCCGCACACCACACACACACACACACACACACACACGACACACACACCCCACACACACACACACACACACACACACACACACACACACACGCACACACACACACACACACACACACACGCACAGCCACACGCACACACACAACACACACGCACACGCACACACACACACACACACACGCACACACGCACACACGCACACAACACGGTGACATACACCACCCAGCATGCACACACACACGCACACGCACACACACACACACGACACGGTGACACACACCGCCCAGCATGACACACACACACACACACACACACACGACACAGTGGCACACACACACACACATCGCCCAGCATGCACACACAAACACACACCTACACACACACACACACACACACACACACACACACACACACACAAAAACACATGGCCTCACACCAATCCCCCTACACATCCCCACACAGTGCTGCAGCGCTGTCTCAGGAGTGAAGCAGGTGCGCAGGTAAGCATCCAGGACAGAGCACAGTTATCACAGTTTATTAGACAGGGAGACAGTGAGCCGCAGTGAGGCAGTGTGGAGGAGAGGATTGCTGGGGAGTGTTACGGTGAGGTGCGAGGGAGGGCGGTGTTTGAGAGCACCGCACATTCTGATTGGGCAGCCAGCAGATCCCCTCGCTGAGACGCCTCGAAAGGCCGTCTCCACGGCAGCGTAGGACCTACCGAGCAACAGGTGTGTGAGCTCATCGTGACAACCGTGCTGGGATCAGATCAGCCAGTCAGTGCAGAAACCCCACATCAGACCGGACATATGCAAAGTGCAATGAAAGGGGCTGTCTGATTGGCTGCAGAAAAGTGCCGTCCGTGACAGAGCCAGTCTGATTGGGCAGTGCAAAGTGCATTGAGAGCAGCAGTCTGATTGGCTGGGGACTGAATCCCTCACTTGATAGGTTAGGGGTGGTCAATGTGCATAAATGTTTGTGGAGGGATGGAAGGGGAGAGGAGGGGTGAGGTTTGGGGGAAGGCAGGGTGCGTTCAGTGCCAGGCACGGGGAGGGGCCTGGTCAGCCTGTGGTGCACACAACCCCACAGATTTGGGGTGTACCTTCCATCCCAGGGCCCCTGGGGGCCACAGGTCCAGGCTGGAGGGCGGGGCACTGGTCCTGCACAGGGACTGGGGGAGAGGGAATGCTTTGATGGGGGGTCTCAGTAACACCTGGCGAGGGGAGGGGAGGGGAGGGGTAGAGACGGACGGACGGACGGACGAATGGGAGGACAGAAATATTGTAAGTAATATAAAGGTCAAAAGGTCAACATTTGTCCTTTACACTGATAAACAAACAAATGCAAGTTATAGTTTTTCTTCAAACACAGACGCACATACACACACACACGCACACGCGCGCAGACACACACACACACACACACGCACTGTTCACTGATCATAAAATGTGACTTGTCACACTGTTTGTGAAGAAGAACAAATAATGTAACGCTTGCATTTATTTGCAGGTCAAAGTAAAAGACAAATTAGGGAAGTCCAGAGTCAAGGATAAACGTCCACTCAATACACGTTAAGGCTAAGGATGAAGTTGATGTTGAAACGAGGTGGGTCAGTTCTCTCCTTGCTGGACGAGCCTCTACCCACATGGTCTGAGTTGGGGAACAGTACAATCCCCTGGTTCCATTTCTACCACCAAAAGCACCCATCCCCCCAAAACTTACCACCGGTGGCCAGAGCATGTGCAATACGAGCATGAGTCATGTGACGATTGATTAATGCTAATCAGTTCCATTTTAATAAGCTTCGACTTCAAGGGAGATTTCAGGGTAAGCTTAATTGATTTGGACCCCCTCCCCCTCCCCGCCGCTACCCCCCACCCACTCACAGTTTGCGCAATCCCTGAGGGACAGCCAATCGGCTGTCAGAGCACGGAATGAGCGATTTAATTGAAAGTCACGGAGAAAATGTTTGCCCTGTCGAGGTCCACTGTATCAGGGTGAGTTGCAACGCATATCTAGAAAACAAATCGTCAGATCGCAGCAAAACTACAGTATCTGGATGGATAGACAGCACTCTTTTTCAATAACTTTACCAAAATGTTCTGAGTTTCTTAGACTCATCTGTATTTGGCTGACCTGGAGTCATCACATTTCGTTTCGTCGTTTTAGAAATGATAGTGGGTTTTTTGGTTAGATTTTGCGTGCCTCATGTTCTGTGCAGGTGTTCAGGTATATGAAAAGCACTTCATGAAAACAGTCTATTAATAATAATAATAATAATAATAATAATAATAATAAAATGTCTTGATATTTGAGACCTGAAATTCTTATATAATCAGCTATATATATATATATATATATAATATTGCCTTGCACCTGTGAGGCTCATGCATAATTAACTGTGCTGTAGCCTACGTATTATGCAGTATTTTCGGTGAACAGAAGAGGCTGAGGTTGTCACATGGCTTTTTACAGAGACGTTTTACAGCTGAAAGAAAAAAGAAAACTGGGCAGAAACCCAGGCCTGAACTCCCAAAAAGCGAGCAATTGAGGTAGAAAAGAAAAGGAAAAAAAAACTCTCTAGTAAAACACTCAAATGGTGAAGAAAGAGAAAAAAAAAAAAAAAAACTCAACAATGGGAATAAATCTCCTGAGGAAGCCAGCTATCGGAAGGGGGGGGGGGGTTGGCACAGACTGCCGTGTCTGTCTGGCTTCAGTCCAAAAACAAGCTGCCCAGGGACTGCAGATAAAAATGAACTTCCCCGACTGACTCTGGCGCTTTTACAGAACTGCCATTAATGTGCACTGTGCCCGTCAAATAAGCGAATTAATTAAATTAAGGGAAGTAGTAGAAAAACATTACGCAAGGACCAGAAGGAGTAGAGAACGCAGCGCTCGCTCAGACACGGCCAGAGAGACGAGGTCACTGCGACGAGGTCACCGCGATGAGGTCACCGCGATGAGGTCACCGCGATGAGGTCACCGCGACGAGGTCACCGCGATGAGGTCATCGCGATGAGGTCACGGCGAGGACGGGGAGGAGCTGCGGGCGGTGAGGTTCGCTTCAGCGCGCCCCGCTCGCTCTCGGGTTTGGGTGATTCCAGAACATTCCGCGGGTTCTTTTCGTGACCCTGCCCCTGCGTGGGCTCTCCACGCCCCCCCCCCCCCACCCCTGCACCCCACCCCCACCCCCACCCCCTCACCCTCCCAACCCTCGTGAGGAGGAGCTGGCTCCTACCTCCGCCACGTTCTTCTGCTCCTCCTCTTCCTCGTCCTTCGCCCCCGAGGCGATGGCGGGGGGTGTGGAGGCCGGGCGGGGCGCCTCCGACACCGTCCGCCGAAGCTTGACGTGCGGCTTCGCCGACTCCGCCTCCTCCGACTCAGACTTCTGCAGGGAGGGGGGGGGGAGGGGGGGAGGGAGGAGAGAGAGAGGGAGAGAGAGCCAGGGGGAGAGGGGGGCGAAGAGAGGGGGGAGAGAGCGAGAGAGAGTGAGGGGGGGGAAGGGGGGGGGGGGAGAGAGAGGGGGAAAGAGAGTGAGAGAGACAGGGTGGAAGAGAGTGAGAGATGGGAGAGAGAGAGTGAGAAGGAGAGAGGGGGAGAGAGCGAAAGAAAGCAAGAGAGAGTGACGGGGAGAAAGATTATTATTATTATTGCTATTATATAATATTAGTATTATTACTCGGAAATAGTGGTTGTTGTTACCACAGTTTGACAGTTGGAAATCATTCTTATAAATTCACTTTCATGTTTTCGTGCTTTTCTGTATTAATGTTTTGGCAACATTTAAAAGTGAATTTCATGCCAATAAAACATTTTTGAATTTAGAATTTTGAGAGAGAGAGGAGGGAGAAGAAGAGACAGAGGTGGGTGGTGTGTGTGTGTGTGTGCACGCGTGTGTGTCTCTGCTCGGTCTCTCACCTTCATGCTCTTGCCGGGCCCGATGACCTCGCCGCTGCGGCAGGTGAGCCCAGGGGATGATGGGAAACTGCGGCGGGGCGGCGGGGGAGGGGGCGACTTGGAGGGCTTCTCCGTACGATACCGGGCCACCGTCAGCTCGTCTGCACAGCAGTGACACAGCATCAGCCGAGAAGAGGGCGATGGACAGGGCCGTATCTGCGTCTGGTTCTCCTGCCAACCCCTGGCCTTAATGACTTCATTAGCCCAAACATTTACCCCGTCTAACATTGCAGCTACGTTTCCCGATAAGCGCATGAATGACAGCCAAAGACTTGTTTTCGCGTCCCGATGTAAAACATTTTTACTGTGATCTAATCTACCAGTGCTGGAGTATACAGCCAATTAGCTCATTTAACTCAACGGGTAATTGGTGGAAACAAACAGCTTGTACACATGCCAGCCTTCCAGGACTAGAGTTGCCCACCCCGGATATAAGCCCTCAATCACACACTGCCCAGCACACACACACACACACACAGAAACAACAACCGAAAGCACAAAGCTACACCGCCCAGTACACACACACACACACACCCACAACAGGCTAACACACACCAGCAGCAGGGACCAAGCCTCAATAGCATCTACCATTCAATCAACATGAGTCCTTAACTGGACTTTGTTTTTTTTTATTTTTATTTCAGTGCAAATTTTTACTTTCTTCAAAAAAAAAAAAACAAGTTGAGTCGATTTTTTATCGAGCTCCAATCACGCCAATCTTCCTGTTCTTGACCGCAAGTTCTGTTTTACGACGCCGGATTCAAACAGTGCAAATCTACAGCGGCTGAGAGGTTTACAAATAAAAGTCAGGAATCAAAGAGAGAAAATTCACAGGGAGGTTACGGCAAATAACGGACTGTGTGAACATCGGGAGGGGGAGGGTGTGGGCGGGCGGGTGCGGGCGGTATCCATGGCGACGGGTGCGGCTCACCTGACCCTCGGCGAGAGCCGGGCTCCTTGCTGGGCAGCTTGTGGAGGTGGGACTGCGGCTTGCTGGGGCGGTGCTCCGGGGTGGGGGCCAGG